>NC_052135.2:3417259-3727029 GCF_016086655.4 Lepeophtheirus salmonis | reverse complement strand
TCAGAGGGCTTATTAGAATAATTTGTTGATGGAAATGGACGATAATTCATCATCGAAGAATACAAATGGAATCCTCACTCAATTTTGAGAAAAATCATTTTAGCTTGTTTTTATGTTGACGGGCAACATATTTGTATACATACACCCCAAATTTTCATGGACCTATTTTCAGTCAATTATTGGCATTATATTCAAATTTGTATTATGAGTTTATATATCCAAGAATTACAAATATAATTTATAATACTTTTACCCCATTACTTCCATCGAAGCCTTACATTTGAATTTCAGCGTCAGTACTTTGATATGTTCTTCTTTTTTACCTAAATATGGATAATAATAAATAAAATTTCAACTCTAGCCCCTCATGTGAACGTACTGACCGCGTACTTATAAGTACGCGCTAGAATAAGGCCTGTAAATATATATAGTATTTTTTTCTTACTTTTCTATTAAAACATGAAATAAATCGTACTTAAAAGTACGCAAAGGAATTAACTGTTGAAAAACTGTTGATTCTGTATCCGGAATCCTTCCAAGTAGTAACACATAAATCATTGTCAATATACACGGACTTCATGTCTTCTTTTTCATCTTATTCAGTTCAGTTTTAGTTGGCTGATTCAGATTATTGAGCTTAATTTTTCTCAATGTCTTGAGTATCCCTAACCCTGTAGATCCTAAGTAATCCATTAGATCCAACAAAGTAAAGAGATTATCACAAACTATCTTGTGTCCTGCTTTTTGATCTAGTTGCTCTAACATTTCAAATACTACATCTATGTAGAGCCTGTACAAGTCTTCTCTATTTTACTTTTGTTTTTTCTCCATAAAGCAAACAATGGAGGAGCTCTCCGGTTGGAGTACATGCGCACCAGATTTTAAAACCTAAATGCTCAGGCTTTCCTTGGAAAATTGTTTGAGGGGATGAGGTCCAAAATGTTTGACCATTGATTCATCAGCCGAGATATATTAAGATCGATCTACATATTTTTTGGCTGTTTTATTTATAGTCTATTAATTTCCAAAAGAGATTTTTAGTATCTGGATCGCCATTGAAGTGGGTATATCTCATCAGTTTTCCATGGTTGGATCTGGAGATACATCTTTTTACTAAATTATTGCCCGTATCTTTTTTAGCTTCCGAGTACATCCTTTTAGGAAATGCAGTCAGATAGCAATTCAAATTAGTGAAGGTATGACTATCCCTGATCATATTTACATCAACTGAAAAAGCGAATTATTTATCATAGCCCTTTTTTTCGTATTCTCAACAATTGTGTTGCAAATTTTTTCTGTAAATCAAGAGATTGTTTCATTTCGTCTAAATCAACTGGAATATTTATAAGTGTCTGAATATATTTGGAATCATAATGTCCAACTTTAGATCCAATCTCATTCTTGATCCTTGACGGTTTCCTGTTCAAAAAATTCTTGGGAAATTATCGGAATGTTTAGGAGCTTTGTGCTAGCCTTTCTTCATTTTATTGACGATTTTATGATTGTTTTTGACGCCAACATTAGCAAAGGTTTAACTTTCTCTAAATTATCCCTCCTAAATATAACTCTATTTTCCTCGATCAACTCAGTTTGTTCTTTGGTGGAAAATCCACAGCATCGGTAAGATCATAAGGAGGATAATTTTCTAATAAATCCAAAATTTCTAATTTACTAACTCCAGTTTTCCTGAGTTAAAAAGAAATATGAAGACAATTTCAAGCATAAAAAAACAGAAATTTTTTTTAGCTCATCCTCCATTTACGTACTATAAAGTATGTGCGATATTTAAGCATAATTTTTTACCTGATACCAAATATTTAAGCCATATTTTTTTTCTTGATAGCAAAGTTTAGGGCTTAAAGATGTACTATAAACAATTGGAATTTATAAAAAACTCCCATTCTTACGTTTTCAAACAGTTGACTTTAAAGGGAGAGTCCATTTTGACATTTTGAAATATCACATTTACTCTTTAACAATTTATTAGAAACTAGTGAGATCTATGACTCAGTATTATAAATAACTAATGTTCTTGATCAGTTTATCCATCTTTTTTATTATTTCTATAGGCTTGTATGAAAAAGAACTTCATCGTAATAGTGCAACAAATTCACCCTTCGAACACGTACTTTAAAGTACGTTATGGAAGTAACGGGTTAATGTGATGATCAATTTTGACTACTTTAAGTACAAATTGTGACACACCCAAAGGTTTAAAAATAATGAATTGTTGATAGAAATTGACAAATATTCGTAGATGAATATAAACATAATCCATTATGAATTGCGATAAAAATCTTTCAGGCTTGATGTTGTGCTGACAAGCCACAAATATAAGTACAGACATAATATGCTTAGAAGAAGATGAAGATAATAGATCGATAGGAAATCCTTATTGAAGGCAAAAATACACATACATAGATATCAACTCAAGCAAGACGAGAATAAATCTTGATTGACAAATCCCATCTTCTCCTCCACCTCCTCCTCCTTCTTCTGTTAAACAAATGATGATGATGATGATGATGATAAGGTTGTATACTACATAATACTAAAAGATTCTTATTTTATTTTTTAAAGCAGAAAAAGATGCGATGAGGCAAGTAAGTCCTCATTTTGAAGAGAAATAAAATAAAAGATATTATTCCTTTCTCATTTATCAAATAGATATTATATTCATTCCCTTTCATTGCAACATAATACTGAGTGGTCCTTTAAAATCCAAACTCTTTGAATTTTAAACTTCAACAAGATATAATTGATTAATTAACAATGGAATCTCAACAAAAATTAATACTATAAATAGATGTGTATCCTCTTAATTATTAATATAGACGCCCTTAGCGGGAATGATGGCTTCCAGGAGATGACGGAAGGCCTGGCGCCCAATGTTGATATAGTGCTCTGCCATGGCGCCCCAATGCTCGCTGGCTTTGAGGGCCTCGGTATTTGGATGAAGGGCAATGCAAGCCTTCTCCCTCGACATGGACCAAAAAGGTTTAATCGAGGGGGTTGGCTGGCATCAGAGCTGTAGGCGGCGAAAAAAGAGACTTGTAACGAAGGAAATGAGTTTCTTTTATTGTTGGCGTCAAAAGTAACCTCGTCACCCTCACAAGGATCTTTCCACCCACTTTTTTTTTTACTCTCTGGACAGTCTGGTGTTTACCCCAGATATCTCTTGCATGGCCCCCATGGACTTGAGGGCGATTGGCAGTTTTCATTAAATCCTTGGGTCCAGTTTGACCTTTTTGACAGAGCCCTTTTTCCTCTCCAGCGCTTTGGACTTTGTGATGGATTGGACGGTGGTCCTGGAAACGGCAACTGCTTAGAGTACACAAATGGAAATTCCTCGATCACGTTTGAATGTCATTTTCTCGACTTGTACTACGTAAGCTACAGAGTTCGGGGTTGTTTTGTTTTGTAACTAATCGTTTGCTTTAATATAACGAAATAAGAATTAATTTCAATCCACCAACCTTAATTAATTATTGAATTAGTAAGTGTTCAGATTTCAATGGGACACTCAGTATTATGTGCTGGCTAAAGGATCCAAGGAGTATACATGGATCAACATTGTTACTTTTATTGTATCACGCAACCTTTTCTCAAAAAAGAAATAGGCAAAAGGCTGGAAATCAGTTGGTAGTTAGCCAAATAATTCAATAGTACTAAATGCTATTCATCTCTCATATTATTTTAGCACAACTTTTAAATTGAATTAATATCTATATTATTGAAGCAAAGTGCGTATGCCTGTCTGTATGAATGTCTGAAAATAAGTCAAAAGGTACATGTACATATATAGTGCTCCTTGATGCATATTTTTGATATAAGAATAATAATGTAGTCGTGTTAATGAACTATTGCAGGCGTGTGTGCATGTATATGAAGAGTATTCTTTCGGTCAGTTTCTGTTATTGGTCTCTTATGTATAGCATAATTCATTAATTCATACATGTACATCCAAAGTATATATTAAGATTTGAATAAAATATAAACGCTGTTATGTTAAAATGAATGGGGTTTTTTTTAGTGAGCGCTCTAAAAACTAAAGTAATCATCGGTCTTTCATATTAATTTTTTCTCTCAAGGTCTTATAATCGTTCTTTCATTCTTGAGAAAAGAGTACTTCATATGAATTTACATTAGTATTGAATAGTTACGTATGAGTGGGCTCATGATAAACGAAGCATAACACCGACTATTTCTTCGGGAATTATCTTTTTATTTATTATAGCTAAATTTGTCTTTTAGCCGACGCTTGAACACTCCAGGCAATGTGGGTACTACCAATAGCAAATATATATTTCCCAATTCGCCAAAACCCACATTACCGAATCACTCCTGCCCGAAAAAAGTATAAATATATTTTGAAATTATTCAAGTTAGAATGCTATATAATTATAATTCCCATTCATTCATGTTTCTCACAATTTATAAGATAAAATGTTTAATTCTTTGTACAATCATTAAGTGTTCATTAATTGAGTCATTTCATTTCGAAGATGCTTCAAAAACTGGCTTGACAATCTTGTTGACGATTCAACTTCTTTGCTCCTAATTAGTGTTCCGAACGTGGATTAATAAAATTATAATTAGCTCCTTTTAAACTGTGAACAATTCTAAACAATCATTGTAGAACTGCTCCATAGTTGGAAAGAAATGGCCAATTACTAACTGACGTGTCTGGAATAACCAAAATATGTCTCTCTCTAAGCACTAATCCAATATAAATGCTTCGTTCGATATTTTTTAACTACGATGAAGTTTTAAGTATTATTCTTTTTATTATAAGTAAAAATTCCAGTAACCGATGCCGGTTTGGGTCACGGATCTTTTCCGATATTACAAGTTTACTTATAACGTACTTGGGTACTTCTCATGACAACCCCATCTTTGCAAATATAAAATCAGAGATAAATTGTTTAAGAAATATTTTATCTTAAAATTAGAGTTTTAAAAAAAATAGAAATAATTTGTCCGTTTGACAAAAATGGCTTTTGGGAAAACTGTCCTAGAACCGCATAAATAATATTTTGTACAATAAATAAATCAGGATAGAGATGAAAATCGGTCTATAGATTCAGACAAAACTATTCGGTGCACGATTTGAAAACCATTACATTTGTATCTGAGATCACAATTTGGACTGTTTTTCGGTCCAAATCGGTCTATAAATCATTATTTAAGACCGACCCGGTCTTGGACATAGACTCAACACTACTGGATACATATATTTATAAAATAAAAAAAGTACAATTTATTTAAATTGAATATATTTAAAATGTATTGTCCACCTATCAGAATGTCGAAAAAATATCATCATCTATGTAGGTCAATTTCTTTTAAACATATGTATATACGTATTATTAAAAAAAAGGAGTAGGGAACGTCACAGAATTTTAATGAAGTCAAGTTAAATATATAGCAGCTACATATTTTATTTTTTTATAAATCATGTCCAGTTTCTCTTTGAAATCATTGACAAAAAAGTAAGGAGAGAGAAAAAAAGAGATAAATTGATTAGAGTGGAACATCGAATGTATGTATACCAAATTCAATCATACTCCAATCATGGTTTGTATTTACCTGTATCTTAGTACAACTAGATAGCAATATCAAGTTTTAGGTAAAAGGATTGAGGAAACATCAGGGTATTTTTTTTAATTTTTTGTTCTTTTAAAAAATACTACATAGATTTTTGGAGTCTGCC
Source organism: Lepeophtheirus salmonis (assembly GCF_016086655.4). NCBI lineage: Eukaryota > Metazoa > Arthropoda > Copepoda > Siphonostomatoida > Caligidae > Lepeophtheirus > Lepeophtheirus salmonis. Next base: position 3,721,316 of record NC_052135.2, on the reverse strand, counting down.
ATCAAGGCTGCATAGGCTGGCTTGCCAGAAGACTACATACGTCAGGTTTTTGCAGGCTTTAAGGAGGATACCATCATTGAGGCTGAAGGAGGTCATATTGAATAAAAATGTCGATTTTTGTTATAATTCACTGGAGATAAACTTTATTGTCTTAACTGTCTTCACGAACTGGTTTTTAATCAAGTTTGAATAACAATCTTCAAGATGCATGGGATACATTCTACTAGTTTATAAAGGATAGGACATTGATTCGTTCATAACCAAGATCAAAGCTTTTAACCAAACTTTCACATTCAATATGATAACAAAACTTGAAGATGTACATATTGATGAATGGAATATCGGAAAAAAATGAAATATTTTCTTCATTCAAAACATAACTTTCTCCGCATTAACACTCTCTCAAAGCAAAAAATTTTTTGAAATGGACAAATTTAACATTACAATAAAGATGTATTAAAATTTTTTGCATGTATGTATATATGTAAAAGTGCATTCGTATACATAATATTGCTTGTACATAGGTATATACAAGCACACAAGCATACACATATATAACAATGTATGATTGCTATCAAAAACATGAAATGCTTTGCAATGTTAGTTCTGTATTAAAGAAAAAAAAAGTCTACTTTCATTTGCATAGACTTCTTAGTAGTACGTGCATATTGCAATATTCGTTTTTCAAAGGCAAAATTATATCATTTATAGAGCTGTAAATTCGAAGCATTTTTTGGTAGTTAAAAAAAACGGAACGACGTAGCTCAATGGACAAAACCCTCGGGATATTTTTTTTTTAAACTCAATGTACGTAGGTTCGCTTCCTTGTCGTTAATAGAAAAGAAAAAATACTTTATGTTGATGGACTTCAAAGAAAACTCATAAGTCAGACGGAGTAAATGTAATACTATAACTTTTACTTATTCTAAATCAATCAGTGCAACTCCATCCTAACAATTAAAGGAACAAAAAAAAACCTTATAGCATCTGGCTATAGGTTACTTTTTTACTAATAGCTGACTCTTATACACAAAGAAAAAATTAATGTCATTCCTATTAGAACATAATGATAAGTTATTCATATAATTATTGTTATAATAATAACCACGCAATGAAAATGTTTACGTAGATGTCGCCCATCTCACTATTCAATATAAATAGAGATACTACATTCAACATATTTTTTTAAACTAGGATTATGTATTAAGCAATAGTATAAGCTTTTAAGGATCCGTAAAAGTTCGAGAACCTGTTCGGATCCGAAATACATATTTACTTATAGCGTGTCCGAGTACTTTGAATCCGAATCCTGCCCTATCTTTATTAAGCAATACTATAAGTTTTTTAAGATCCTTTTTGGGAGACCGTTTGATTAGATCAGCTGCAAGTAGCACTTAGATTAAGGAAATAAGCACAAAATTCACTCTGCATTGTAATCCTCTGTTGTGGCACCTTTTGGGGGTGCATGTCGAGGTGGTTCGCATGGCAAAAGTGTCAAAAAGAGTTCAAAAGACTCATTCAAAAGATTTTTTCATCGGAGGAGATAGTTTTCCTTCATTGTTGCTGTCAAAAGTGGACTCTCCACCCTCATTAGGCTCTTTCTACCCACTTTTTTGATAGATCTTAGAACAGTCTAGTGTGAAACCCACCTACCTCTTGCATGGATCCTCATGGACTTGAGGGGATTCGCCTTTTTTTTAACTCCTCTGGATCAATTTTCTCCTTTTTGACAGAGTCCTTCTTTCTCACCAAACTTCAGACTTGCTGACGGCGTAGATGTTGGTTCTATCGACGCCAAACCACTTAGAGTGCGCGAATAGCAATTTGTGGAACACGTACAAGTGTCATTTTCTGAAGTTGTACATAAGCTAGAGAGCTAAGGTTTTTTTTTTTTAAACAATTGTTTATGCTTTAATATATGGAAATATGAATTAATTTCAGTCACTTAATTATTGAATTAGTAAGCACTGAGATGTTCCGTCTACAAGAATGAAATCATAATGGTAACAGCTTTGGAAAATGAAAAAAGCCAAAAGATTATTTTCCTCGAAATATTAAAAAAAGCCTCTCCCACTTTTTAGGAAATATTTAATAGACCTCTACATACGTTGTGATTCATAATATTTGTCCTGCCGATATGGTAAAAAAACGAAAATTAACTGGGGCACCCTGACAATTTAAAGAATGTTTTGAAAGGAGAACAGCTTAGCTCTAAGAAGCCATGAGAGGAAGGTAATTAGCACAAATCCCACTCCGTATACATATAAGAATCATATATGCTAGAATAACTACGATATCGATCCTCAATTCTGCTCCGAGACCAACAACGTCTTACGCTTATAACTCCTTCTCCCGGTCATTCAAGATCACGCCCTAATTTTTACTTCATACTTTTATGAAGTCCCTTTTCAAGAATTAGATAATTATAACAGCTTATTTCAAATAAATCATCTTGAGTAACCACAACCAAAAGTATCGCACGCGTTCTAAGTCATATTTTAAACAACTCTTTTTATATATATGTATACATACATAATTGGAACCATTCAAGAAAAGCATAAAGCTAATAATATGAGGTTTGTTTGTAGTATAACATTAACATGGACGCCTAAATATATAATGGAAACTATATAGAAAGTTAAATTCAATTAAAATAACATCATTTAAATACATCAGATTATAAAAGAAGGCAAATAAGCTATTAGCATGAAAGGAAAGAGGGAGAAGAGCAAAAAACAAGGCCAAAAAAAAAAAATTAAAAAAATTACCTGATGTTGGTATCTCCTGTTGGTAGATAAAAATTAATATTTCAAAGAATTTTCTTATTTAAACATTAACTTATATGGATGTCTCAAGAGGATTCATGCATTAAAATATGCACATTCATCAAGGGGGAGGGATATATATATATATATACATATATGGTCCATCAACACCAAAGCCAGCTAGAATGATTGCTTTCAATATTTCCGAGTAATGCCGGTGTACATAATATTGCTAGTATTTAATATGTATAATCATGTATAGAGTTGTGTAAAATATTATCTAAAGAGTGTTTCTTATTTTCATAAGCTGTTTTATCACCTCGCTAAAGCGTCTACAACTATTGCTCAGTGCGTCAAATGAAAAAGGAAGTACATCTTCTATAATATAATAATGAAGCAATGTATGTCGGTTTGTCAGTTGATTGTCTGCAAACCCCTAATTTTTTTATAATGAGTGTGTGTAGATATAGATCAGCACATCTAATAAATAAGAAAAGTAAAGGACTGAGATCCTAAATATTTTTTAGTGAGAGGAGAGTATTACTGAGGATTTATCGCGTAGTTATATTCTATACTAACAAAGGCTTATCCGGCTTTGCTTGGGGCAAGGAGTGGGCGGGGAAAAACATAGCCAATGGTCCATATTATTTCTTCTTAAGGTTTAGACACCTTCGGTGCGGGCGAGGATTTTAATATATGTTTTATTATTAATCTTAACAAAAATGGGTTATAGGCTACCAATAGCATATAATCATTAAATATGAAGTTCATCTTCTTTTTCTTTTTTTGTCAAAAATTGTAGAATCGAAATTTGGAAAAAAATTTCAAAAAAACAAAAACGTTTTGTACTAATTTTGCTAGGAAAGTATTAAAATGCATTTATTGGAATTGCAAAGAGGAACACTACTAACCTACCAATATTTTTTTGTACTTGCAAAAAAAAAAAAAAAAGTTATAGAAAAATAATGTCGTTGAAAAAATTTCCATCTATAACTGGTTGATTTTGGCAAATATTACAAAAAGTATGCCATAGAAAGTTCCAAAAATTTAAAATACTATATTGAATAATTCAAATCTGAAATTTTCTCACAAAAAATCCTAGTATTTCCCGCCTCTGTCCTTGATGGATAAGGAGTGGAATTTGTATTTAGTTATTTCTTCTCTCTGCTACATACAGCTGATTTAATAAAACGCTAATACAGCTAAGCTGCTCTCTTTTAATCTATTTAATTTCTTTGTCAGCTTGATATTTGCATACCATTTCTCCTATCTCATGTTAGTGTTCTGGACCTTCATTTATTGAACACCAAACGGAGTATCCCTCCCATTAACTAAAGAATCATCCAAGAGTTGAAAATAATGTTGCGTCATAATTGGGTAACTACATACTCATTAATTTAAGGCCTTTTTGGGAGGAATGGTTGAAAAAATCAATAAAAATAACATCGTGAGCTCCCTCTTAGAGTGACATATTTCTTACACACACACTCCACCCCCATTAACTAGAGTTGACATATTTTTAAGAAAAAACTAAGCTTATAAATTAAAAAAGAAAAAATGGCTGTTGCGTGTACTCTATCTTCTTTTTACTTCATTAAATGTGCTATTAACTTCTCCTTCTGAAGTAAGAATTCTCGCCTTTCTTGGGTATAAATTGTTTAAAGAATGCATAATAAAATAAATAATCAGACCCGTTCAGATAAATTAGGACCAAGTTTATGGGCATCAAGAGTAACAGCAGGGATATCTACAAGTAGCTTTTTTATCTGGAGAGGTCGATAATGTATATTTATAACTTTCCCAGAAAAAAAAAAAAATCCACTTCATGAAGATGGAACACAAAAGAAGGTCCGCTGTGATCTAACTCAATTGCCCAGGACACTCTAGCCATGACAGCATCAGACTACACACGCATCTAGAGTTACAAAAACACGGGTATGTCTAACAGGTCCAATCACTGTACCAAGAGAAACAGATAGAGGACCCCCAGGTCTCTGTTTGGCTGACCCAGGCAAATCCATGTCCATCCTTGCCAAAAACCGATCCATGCACAGCAGTACCATCTCCAGGGCCATCAATGATAACTTAGGATACAGGAACTGCATTCTAACGGTGAGATACATGTTAACAGACTCAATGAAGCTCACCAGAGAGGCTAGGTGCAGGAAAGTCCTGTCTTCCTCGAAGAACACTGGAGAAAATTTGGAATTCTTCTCAAATGAGAAGACATTCACTGTTGACAAGAAGAGAAACAACCAGAATGACAAATTAATATGTAAAGCACCTTCTGAAGTCACCCATGGTCTTCAGGACGAAGAGCCCAGCCGGCATGATGGTCTTATGTGTCATTAGCAGTGAGGGGCACATCAAGCAACTCTACTTCTTCAAGCCCAAGCAGAAAGTGAAAAAAGAGGTCTTTTGAACGTGGTCAAGCCCTGGATGGACAAAGTGGCTGGAGCAGAAGGTCTACCTTCCAGCAGGACTCCGCCCCGGCCCATAAGACCAATACATAGTGTAGGCATGGCTTAAGGGCAATATGCCTCATTTTTTGGGACTTCAAGATCCGTCCCTCCAACTCTTCTGATCTTAATCAATTTGAGTTTTTATTCGTAGCGAAATTTGAAGGGGAGGCCTGTGCAAACTACCATAACTCTGTGGAGGCCTTAAAGTCGTCCATTATGTCTGTGGCCAGTTCCATGGACGCTGTGGAGGTCTCAAAGTTCGTTAAACCTTTCATGTCCCGGTTTGAGGTTGTCCTTGAAGGAGGAGGAGGAGGACATATAGAATAAAAAATATTCAAAATTGTCCCATGCTCCATTTTGCCAAACAAAGTATTATCCATAACCAAACGTGTTGGATATTGGTGCCCTTAAACTTGATCCAAACTTATCTGCAAGACCCAGTATATGAATTTAAATATAATTATTGTTCTTTACAAATAACATTTAAAGTGTAGAAGGATCTCCTCTTTATAGCAGTGATTCAAAATCATAGGGCATGCAACTGAGATTAACAAATGTTCTTCATTCAATAATACCGTATGATTCACTCCCGGCATCCCCTGTGTGCTCTTTTTTTTTTTCTTACAGACTACTCAACTCTATGGATTTAAAAATTTAGGGACCTCACCCCTGTGATTCAGCCTTGATATGTAAATACAAAGTTTTAAAGTGCCAATACTTACTGTTTCTTTTTTGATTCTTTTTTGACGAGAACCTCATGATAATGTTCCAAAAACTCAGTTACTTCAGGTCCATAATTGCAACTATATTTGAGTCGAAGGGTATTTTTGTACTCTTCATTCACTTCGTAAGGTAAATTATGTTCAATAGGATTATACTCCACCTCAATACCAAAGGAACCAATCCTTTTTATTCGCTCTCGTTCTCCTGTCTCACCCACTTCCAATTCCCAATAAGCCCTATTCCGCTCTCGAACCACTTCCTCCAAGTTTTCCATACTATCGTCTACCTAGTAATATATAAATTAATATTGTTAGATGAAATCCTTTTTTAAATCAATAACTACATAAGTATATTCGCACTAAAGCTTAAAATAAAGATGCAAAAAACGCCAGTTCACTTGATTAGATGCATGGTCGTAGAATTATATTTTTGAGTGCGATGCCCCTTTTTTTAATACCACGGATGACGTCACTACATCATTTTTTTATCTCTCGTGACGTCATTGTGGGGATTTTTCCTTTTTTAAATTATATAACTAAGTCAAAATATAATATGATCGTATTCTAATAAAAATTGAGGCATTTGTACAAATCGTGAACTTTGGCCATAACGGAGACATATAGACAATCATAAAATAAAAAGTTGTTTAGAATTCTGATTTCCATAGCGTAGGCTCTATTTTATTCTGATCAGACCAAATTCCTATGCTGTGGAGAGCAATATTTTTATTCATATTAAATTGATTTTTATTTTATATAATACGATCGATTCCCCGTGTCTCAAAGTTTATTTTAACTTTGAGAATAGTTTTTTCGAAAATACACCCAAAAAATAATTATTGTACCAACGAAAAAAGGGAAAACGCGTATTAAATAGGCACAAAATGAGGGAACAACAACAAAACAAAACCTAGACATTGATATAGAAAGAGACACTCATTCTAGTAATCTAATTAAGAGTAAAAGAATATTATTATGTAACATTTCTTCACCAAGTGTAAGACCACACTCAGAGAGCCTAGCTAGTAGAGTTCGGCTGCAGCATTCGGTTTCCATCTGGAAATCCTTGACCGGTCTGAAACAGCTATGCTTTTTTGAACTTGACTTATTCGTTCCTGTAAAAACGTTAGGGCTAGAAAGGTCCAAATAAAAAAGTCGGTATGGACCGGTCTACAGAAAAAAGTAAGTCTATTTTAAATTGGCAAATCCAAGTATAAGGTCGCCGCCCACAGGACCCACAGAGTCCTGCTGTGGATTTTTTAATTTTTTTCCCAAAAATTTAATTTTTCGAATTTTATTACAAAAAATGTATTTTTTGTGAAAAGCTATGGATTTTTGAAATTTTTTTCCAAAAAATTTAATAGTAAAAATGCATTTTAAAATTTTTTTGTGAATGTCTATGTATTTTGCAATTTAATTTTAATTTTTTTTTAAACCAAGCCCCCCGAAAAAAAAGGATAGGATGAGAAAACTTTTACGGTCGATCCTGTTTTCAACAGGCAAAATGACCGTGTTGTGAGCTTTGGAGATGTTTGGAGATCCAACGGGAAAGCCATGAAGCCGCTATGGTTCCCCACAGGCTCAGATTAACAGCGGAGGATTATGTGAAGATTCTGGCGTCCAAGGTCCTTCCGTGGATCAAATCCATAGTCGGCAACTCTCCTTGAGTTTTTCAACAAGATGGAGCACCCACCCACGCTTCCAAGAAAGCTCAGGAGTGGCTCAAGGACAGCATGAACTTTTGGCCAAGGACTACTGGCCCCCTCAGAGCCCAGATCTGAACCCACTAGACTTCCCTATCTAGGCGCTCGTGGAGACCAAGGCCTGCAAAAAAACGACACAAGAACATAAATGCCTTAAAGGCTGCTGTGAACAAGGCCTGGGCCTCCATGGAAGCCGATTACATCCAGCAAGTCTGTGGCAGCTTCAGACGTCGCCTGACCAGTGTTATTGAGTCAAATGGTGGCTACATTGATTAAATTGGATTACAAACTATTTTATCATTCTAAAAATGTATAAATAAATTGTTTCTCAAATCATTCAAATGTCATTATTGTCCACGATATGTTCTGAACAAAAATCGGTAAATAATTCTGCACGGCCCGGTATTTAAAGAGGGAAAAAAGCATGTAGATTAATATTTCGACGACAAGTCTACCCTTTAAGAAATACTTGAGGGTTTGTTTTGGTGGTTATAAATATTGTCGTCCATAGATATAATATGTGGAAGAAATAATATTACTCGATGTAGTACTTACATAGTGCATGAAGGGAACAAGAATAATTTATTACTTCTTATCTCCCTCTGCTTTTTCTTTGTCTACTTTTTTCTTCTAATAGCAAGTGACAACTTATAATCCGATTAAATATTTCTAAGAGAAATACATATATTTGTATACAAAAGGAATGGGAAATAAAAAAGCATCATCCGTTTGATTGTAAAACATCTTTGTTTTATGCGTGGAGATAGAGAGGGAGAAAACACAGAGAGAGGACTTCTTCCCCCTGTTTAAGTAGTATCTTACGATAAGATTTACGAGTGATAATAATATATTCATTGAGGAGCAAATTCTTTGTCCCTTATACACATTCATATAATAATGTATGTTTGTATATAATATGTGTTATAACCCACAAATACATTCTTGAGAAATAAAGGGATATTGAGATTTCGTATTATTGTCTCATGTACAGGGAGCGGGGATCCAATTGTCGCCTACTTTAAACTTTTTTTTTTTACTTTTTGCTGTGGTTTTTCTCTGATGAAAATAATTTTTGTCAAGATCAGAAGGTCAACAAGCAGAACAACAGGTGGATAGCCACCTGCAACCAGCCATGTGAGGAAGGTAATGAAGACCAAGTTCCCTGCAATGGTCATGGTGTTCGGGGTGGTCAGCAGTGAAGGTCATGTTATGCCTCCCCACATGTTTGGAACGGGTCTAAAGGTCAATACAGAGGTCTACCTGTATGTTATGGAGAAGGTGGTTCTGTCCTGGATCCAAGGGGTGGCTGGAGATAGGCCCTGGGTGTGGCAACAGGACTCAGCACCCTGCCATGTGTCAAAAATCTCCATGCAGTGGTTAACTGAGAACTGTTATGACGTTGTAACCAAGGATTTGTGGTCTCCTAATTCTTAATCCTTTGGACTATTTTGTCTGAAGCTATGTCGAGAGACATACCAACAGACATCCCCATAGCACCAAGGCCAGCCTGATGGACTCCATCAAGGAGGTATTCGGCAACATGGACAATGAGATGGTCAGAAGAGCCTGCGGCCGGTTCAGAGGCCGTATTGAGGCCGTTATTGATGCCAACGGTGATTATATCAAATGAATGGCTACTCTATACCTATATGCTCGTCGTAGTTTTGATTTTCAATAAAAAAGTTAAAAAATGTATATTTTGTGTTGTTTTTTGTAGAAAAATATTTTGGCGACAATTTGATCCCCGCTCCCTGTACTATAGGGCAACCTTTAGTGATGTAAATCTGGTGTATTTTTTAGCTGCTCCGTTTTTTCGGAATCCGTAATCTGAAGAATGAATTTTCTTCTCCTTGGCTAAATTGTAATTATTAGTTAACTCCTGAGTACTAAACTTATTTTCCTAGTACAATCAATTACATATATTCAAATCCTGATTGAACATTCGTATGTGCAGATAAAAGACGGAGAGTAACCTTGATAATTTATTGCCGAGTTATTACTTGGACTCCGAGTAGGACGGAGGATCCACTTCAGAGTAATTCAAGCTAATGTCCTTGTTTATTTCCTTCCCCCCACATCACATTTGATTGAGGCTAATTCAAAAAACGTCATGATAACTAATCTGCTCTGATCCAAAATATTATTTTAATTATTTTACCATGTTGATTTTTGGTTTTTTTGTTAAACATGCCTAAAACACACACAATTCTCATCAAGTAACCCTGCTGCACAAATAAGAGATTTAAAGAGAATTTTAACGTGACGTCATCATTGATGATGTTCACCATTTTGGGAGCCGAAACTACACAGTTTTATAAAAATGAAAAACATTTTTTTATTAATATTAAGGAAACCATTGAGCTATTAGATCTCAAAATCAGATTAGGTACAAATTTCTGAGCGTTTTCGGTAGATGTCTTTAGTGAGCTATATCTGGCGATTAATAGACTGCATAAAAAAAGGCTGAAACTATGCTTAAAGGTTATGATTACACATAAAAAAATGTTGTTTACAGTGTTTTGTTTGGTGAAGATGTATGATTGGTATGTTACAGCGTCAAAATGGAAGTAAAAAAAGAACACATTCGATACATTCTTCAGTGTCACTGCGACCAAGATAAAAAGGTAGAGCAGGGCGCGAAAAAAAATTGTGCTGTTTATGGACACAATACAGTATCGAAGCGGTGCTTCCAAATATTCCGTACTGGTAATATGGAATGTCGATAAAATAACGGAAATCGTCGGGTTGGACCCGCATGTGAACATTTATTCACTTGCTCAGGAACTGAAAATTAGCCAGAAAACCGTTTGAAACTCTCTAGATCGGATAATCCTAACTATTTTAATTTTATTGTCAAAATAAAGCGGAAAAAAGATCAGAACTTTTTACTTCACATATTATTATTGTGAGTGAACCTTGATCCCAATTTTTTTTGCCAAAGGACAATTTGCCAACTTGACCGTTCGGTGAAGAAAAATTTGCCGAATGGACATCTCGTCAAAATATCATTTGGTAAAAATGACCGAAAAATAATATTTAACATATTGATGTATACGATTGTATATTTTAATTCAATATGAAATGATAAACATTACAAAAAAATCACATTGATATTTGTCAATTTGATTTCCTGCTCCCTCCTTGACCGGAGCAACGTCGGATTAACCTTTCCTTGTATATATGCAATGGGATATTGCAATTCAATTTAAAATCATAACATAAAAAATAGATATTGTTCATATGATATAGATGTCATATTTGTAAATTCATTTGTGTCATCTTACGAAAAACATTTTTTATTAATTTTATTCATAAATGATCATTATATAATCCGAACACAAGAGTATTATTAATAAAATAAAATATTTCTTCTGGAAAAGAAAATTCATTTATTTAGCTTATATAACATATAGAGCATATGAAAAATTTATATATATCATTTTAGATTGAATGAAAATATATAATAATCGTATACATCAATATATTAAATTTACTTTTTCGGCCATATGTCCAAATTGTCCTTTGGCAAAATATACATTCGGCTAATTGTCTTAGGATATATCAGACACTAATATATATTATGTGTGAATACTTCGCCAGATGATCACTTTGATTTACGGAAACGTTTCCGAAAAAAATAAGGAATATATAATAATCATTCCTGCTGTAATTCTACGTATTAATGATTTTCATTCATATAAAGTATCTAATACTTAATTATTTCGCAATATCATAATAAAGTATCAAATAAAATACTATGTAGGATTTTAATTTTACAAAATATATGCATTTATTTAATTCATTTTTAAAAATTGTGGAGAAAATAATAGGACAATTACAGTAGTCCCAGAGTACCTAGTAGAGAAGTAGCAGTTGGTAGCATTGACTTATTTTGCTAAATACCAGATGATTTTAGGCCTTTTATCTGTTTATTTTTGGAACCATAAAGGTGATTAATAGTATGGCAATGATAATTCTTTGTAATTATTTCTCGTTGCAAATAACTTGTAATAAATTTTGTCTAATTTTAAAAAATCATGTTAAAATAAATTTTACCGCCATTTTACCGAGTGTTCCATTTAAATCTGAACACTTTAAAATTTAAACTTCAACAAGATATCATTCTTAATACTAAAAATTTATGTGGGTCTGAGCTCTCTCTTAATCATTAATGTAGCCGTCCTTAATTACGGTTGAAGGCCTGGCATCCATTGGATATGTAGTCCTTTCTCACAGAGTCCCAGTGCTGGAGGAAAATGGATTTTAGGGCCATTGGATGACAGACACTGCAGGTCTTCCTTTGATATGCACTTAAAAGATGTGGTTGACAGGTTTGGCCAAGGGTGTCAAAAAAATAGTTCAAAAGAACTCAAAAGAGTCTTGCAGCGGAGGAGATGGGTTTCTTTCATTGCATGGATCCTCATGGACTTGAGGGGATACACCTGGGTCCACTTTGTACTTTTTGACAGATCCCTTCTTCCTTTCCATCATTTCGGACTTGCTTACGGTGTAGAGAGCTCTGGTTTGCTTTGTTTTGTAACTTTAATACATTTACAGATGAATATATTTCAATCCCTCTACCTTCATTAATTATTGAATTAGTAAGTGCTCAGATTTCAATGGACTGCCCGGTAAAAGAAGCTTTAGACTTCGTTTTTTATATGTAAAAAGGGAAGTATTTATTTTATCATTAAATGATCATTGTAATGGACAAACTATATTGTACCATCTATATACGTATACATATGAAAAAGATGGGATGCCAAATGATTCCTTGGTTCAATTTTATGTATACCTACATATGTCCCTACTTATTCAAGAAGGAGATGATGACAATGATGAAAAGTAGTGAGCATCCCCCTTTTGATGCATAGATAAAATAAATCGTTTACAAAGAAATGATGATAAATTAGTCACAAATGAACAACGTCATTCAACAGACCAAGCAGAAGAAAAAATAAAAAAGGAAAGCGGAATGGAATGAGGAATGAAAAGGATTTCCTCCTTTTTGTTACAATCACAAGAAGAACGAGTGGTGATATGTTTTTCATCATCAGAATCATCATGCCAAGAAAACATTCTAATAAAGAAACTCATCTCAATACATTGGATATATTATATATAATTATAAAAGTAGGGATCAATGTAAAAAAAAAAACTAAGTAAAGCGATTAGAAAAGGAAATATGGTTAATGCGTGTGCTCTTCCTTTTTTTTTTTTTTGTTTATCTATATTAATAAAGCAAAGTTTGTCTGTATGTATATAGAAAAATGAGTCGCAGGGCGCACCGTATAAAGTGCTCCATAATGTATATAATAAATACATTTTGATTTAATAATTAACATTGTATATATAAAGGGAGCGGGGATCCAATTGTCGCCAAAATATTTTTCTACAAAAAACAACACAAATTATACATTTTTGAACTTTTTTATTGAAAATCAAAACTATGACGAGCATATAGGTATAGAGTAGCCATTCATTTGATATAATCACCGTTGGGATCAATAACGGCCTCTGAACCGACCGCAGGCTCTTCTGACCATCTTATTGTCCATGTTGCCGAATACCTCCTGGATGGAGTCCATCAAGCTGGCTTTGGTGCTATGGGGATGTCTGTTGGTATGTCTCTCGACATAGCCCCAGACAAAATAGTCCAAAGGATTAAGGTAGGGAGAGTTAGAAGGCCACAACTCCTTGGTTACGACGTCATAACAGTTCTCGGTTAACCACTGCATGGAGATTTTGGACACATGGCAGGGTGCCGAGTCCTGTTGCCACACCTAGGGCCTGTTTCCGGCCTTCATGGACCTGGTAGGGTCATCCTCAACCATCTTCTTCACCTTGTCGACAAACTCGGTGTCACTGACCTTCCTGTCGGCGCCCTCCTCCTTGGGTGCCCTCTTTATGGTGGCATCAACATCCCAGGTGTCCTCTAGCTTCTTACGGATACGCTGAACAGTCCGTAAATTCACTCCTAAGGTTGAAGCAATCGTTGAATTGGAGATTTCACCTCCATTATTAACCAATGCCATGACTACGGCGGACCTCAAAAGCTCCTCGTTCCACTTATAGCTCTTTATCTCCTCATATGATGACGGCATGATGCTAACTGAACTACGTATTGTCAGCTGACAAGAATAGCTTTCCTATTTGGTAACCGGTTTTTTATTTGATAATGTCGTCTTCAAGTTATCAAGGTTTAAAGTAGGCGACAATTTGATCCCCGCTCCCTGTATATTATTATTAGAGATGGTGTGTTTGCAAGAGCGCAAGGAGAATGCAGGAGCGAGACTTATAATATCCTTGAATCTTTGTTAATATCAGGTGCCTGTTTTATGATTTTGGGAGGGAGAAAAAATGAATTTCTCCCTAAAAGATGATAACCTTCTACATTTCAAATAGAATTAGTGCAGGTAAAATATCGTATTTACTATAATGCGTATTTTTTAGATCAATTTACACCAAGGATAGGCGATAATTCTTCTTTGAGAGGGGGATGGTCACACTCCAACGAGTTATTCAAAAATGAATAAAAAAGAAGAAAGAGCACACGCATCAACCGTTTTTCCCTTTCTAATCACTATACTTGTTTCTGTATTTACACATTGTTCCCTCTATAATGCCTTATTTAAGAAGGGATCCGTTTGAAAAAAGAAAAAACTAAGTTTAAGTGATTAATAATTCCATAGTTGAGAAGAATTGTCTAAACTAACATATGATTTGGGTATCTTTTCCCCTGTTTCTTTTTGAAAGAAAAGTTGCGCAATACCATAAAGGTAACAACGAGAGAGATGAACAGATGTTGCGGAAAAAGGATTGTATTAGAAATACACCCCCTCCAAAAAATAGTTAGATATTATTATCACACATGAATAATATACATATAGGGCTGTTCAAAAGTTTCAAGCCCCATTATTAATGCAATATTAATTGATCAATAAAAATGACTAAATTTAGTTATAACACAAGTATATCTATAGCAATATTTTTTATTAATTAATTAGTCTATACATCCGCCGTCAATCGAAACTATAGATGATAATCGAGGATGAAATGAGTTCTATGCTTGTCAAATCATTTTTTCGGGTAGTTCGTCCCATGCAACTTCGATAACATTTCGTAGAGTAACCAAACTTTGATAGGACCGTACTTTCAACCTAAGCAAAAAAATTGCAGGGATTGGCATCTGGACTTGAAGGTGACCAAATTGATTTGTCACAAAATTGAATGTGATATTCTAACCATTGTTGAGTTCGGAGTTCATTGTGTATTATGTACTTTCAAACCCAGGAAGCACCAAAGGTTCTAAAATCCTTCATCAATTGGACCTGGACCAAATCCGATTCTTTTGTGTATTCAATTTTTTGGGTCAAATCCCAGTTTTTTTTCATTGCTGAAAACAATTTTCGTCCCCGACGAAGAAACTTGTAACAATTCTTGACAACATTCGACTTTCTTCACTCTGGTACTAGCATTGATATTTTGACCATACCGTAACTAGTAGCACATCATCTTCGAATCCTCACGGACAATTCTATGCAATGACGACGTTGAACTTCCTATTTCATCGTCCATTTTGGACATTGATATTCTCGGATTCCGATAAATCTTTAGTCGAAGTATCTCGATGTTCTTCCGGCTTATTGCAGTCCTGGAGCGACCGCATATTGACCCATGATTGACACTTCCTATCTTGCAGAGCTTCATTTTCATTTATATATTAAATCAAATCTTCACAAAATTATTCCTCTCCCTGTACATTGCGTCCCTGCAAATTGTGAACGAATTTTCCCAGGCTCAACTTCATCAAGATTCTCAAAAAGTACAACTAGTAAAACAAATTGACTTTAGAAATTTATTTTACTTTATATAAAAAATTAAATCTTAAAGTGGCCTCCACCATAGCCTCTATCCTAGGCCCAAAGGGGTTGCAGGTCTTCTTAACGTATTCATGTCAGCCCACTCCTTCTGAACATGTTTTTAGAGCACTCACATGGGAGAGGCCTTTCTCTCGATGGCACCCAGTAACCATAGTCAAGAGGGTAGCTGTCTGGGTCAGACGTAAACCCCATTCCCCAAGACCAGAAAATTGTCCAGTTGTCATCACACCACTTTTGCGGGTTCTTTTGTTGTTTGTTTTTTTGCGCTGGAGGCTTCAAAGTTTCTTGTCGAGGCTCTTTTTGTCGTCATTCAGCCTTTTAATATTCGTAATGAGAACCTTTGAGCAGAGGACGATGTGAAAGATCTCATCATACCTCATTCCAGTATATAGAAGCACTGACAAACAATGTATTTTGCCCTTCACCTCAATTATCCTTGGTCTGATGAAGAAATTTGTTTTACACGTATTGTTTGTTTGTATTGCTCTACCATTGGATATTATGGCAAAAATTACAGGCTGTACAATATTACAAATACGAATTGACGCAATGAATACAAAAAAGGAAAATATACTATCGATTAATATATTATTATTTAAGGAATGCTACAGAGTGCACCAGAAACAGTTGTGGGTCGCACAGTGTGAGAATCACAACAGTCTATAGTGTGCAAGATAAAATCGTGAACTTGACTTTAAATCAATCTTGATTACTTTAGGGGCAATATTTTGAAATATTAGGTTGCGTTATTAAAAGTAGGGATATTTACGGTTTATAAACAATAATACACTTTCAAAAATCAACAGTTGTCAGCATATGCAAAGTGTAGCTGATTTTTTCCACACCCAGGAGATAATGGAAGTGGTAGGGTGCTCCCAGAGTCTTGTATACACGACTAAAAGCATGGATTGGCTTAAGGTCAAAGCCTTGAGAGATCCCCTGGCAGCGCTAGATGCCGTAGAATCGGGATCATGGAGAACATGGACACCACAATCACCAGAAGTCCCGCTAAATCGATGAGGCAGCATGCCATGGCTCTCAATCTCAGTGATTGGACTGTGAAGAGTAATGTGAAGGATTTGGGGAAGGCCTCTTATGTACGACGACATCAGCAACTGCTTTCAACAGTAAGCAATGCCAATTGGGTCAAGAGAGGCCAGAAATTATTTACTTGGCTCAAACATCATGGCTTAATAGTTTGCAACTATTCACAGACTGTTCCTCCCTTGACTATCTTATTTGTGGCGTAGTCGAGAAGAGAGAATGTGCTACCTCTATCCAATATTTAGATGACCTTAGGGGCTCCACCGAGCAGTAGTGTACAGCCATGTTAGAGACCTTTATGAAGAAGTACTATGGCGCCTTTGGGCCCTGGCAGGAGGGCATGGTAGCAGCCAAAGGAAATCATCTTGAAAAATAGAAAGAAGAAAGACCATTCAGAAGTATATGATAAAGTCTCAATGTTGACCTTTTTTTTTTTTTTAACAAAAGTTTACACCATTAGTTCGTTATCAATAAGGCCACGATTTTACCTACCACACTCTAGATAGTAGAGGTGAATAATTTGCGACCATGAAAAAAGAAATGAAGTGAGTCATAGGGATACAACAGATATTCTACACTTTTCTTACTGTAACATAATACAGAAAAAAAAAGATAAATAAACATAGGACATTTATTAGAAAGGTGTCTACAGGCTTCTTCAATAATGCTTAATAAATAAAGTAGAAAAATTATTTGATTCGAACAATACTACTATTAAAGGGAGTAGGGAGAATGAAAACTCATTTTATTCTTTTATTCAAAGATAGGGAGAGGGGGACTTGGGGGGGGGATTTGAGAAAGCACACTTGACATAAAAACAGAATGAAGTGATAAAATCGCTTATTCAGCTTCACAGAAAGAAAGATATTAAAGAAGAGAGTCTAAAAGACATCCAGTCATTTTTGAACCCAATTTTATTTTTTATATCCATCAACAATTTATGTCAAATCATGTTTTGCTTTATAAATAAAAATTGGAAAGGAAAAATAGACATAGTGTTTCTATGTGTTAGTAACACATTGGCTGAAAAGTCCAGGGCAAAAGAAAGAAAATACTTTTTTTCTGCTCAAAGTTGGCTTAATCCAATTATTTTTTCTTTTTTTTATATATAAGTCTTTTTTTAAGCCATTGCTTAGCTTTAATAGTATTTTTCTTATCCAGAAGCAGTGTAAAAATAAAACACTAAATTGTTTTTGATCAATTGTTTAGGACATAACAAAAGTAGTGTCACACTTAACACAATAACTCGCTAACTAAAGAACAGACTGTCATTAAATTTTGGCAGCTGTCTTTAGAAGGTGGGTACTAACGGAAAATGAGATAAATTAAAAAATGTGTAAGCTCCCAAACTTTACAGACCATGGGCTTTACATACAATAGGTTCTAGAATTGTGAGGCACATCATGTGCAAGTGTACGTTTTCATTTAAGATTTCGCAGAAAATTGTCCTTTTGTGATATTTCAGAAAACTATTTCTTAACTTTAGGATCCCGAAAAGAATAAATATGCTTAAAGGTGTCACGTTGGGGGTCATTTTTAGTTGATCTGCATCTTTTTTGAACACATATTGCACGTTATACTAATGTTCTTCCATTTGACGAGGTGGACCAAAAAAGACAGTGGCCATTGTAAGTTTGAACAATTATTATTATGGTTTCTCATCCAAGTTTGAAAGAATTCAATTTTGGTTCTTTTAGCATGACATGTGTATGCTTCACACCTATATCTTTTTTGTATTTATTGCATCAAACTTCATAAAAGAAGTCATGTATATTCTTCTTTGCGTAACTTGGATGAACTCCTACACCCTTAAGATTCTTACTTTAATTACCTATCTTTGCATGGCAATCTGCAAATTCATTAACTGTAATATCAGAATGACCCTTGCACAAATGGAGATATATATTTTTCTCACTCCTACCTTTGTTCAAGATTTCTTTACACATTTTTACTTCCTCGCTAGTAGTAAACGATTTAAGGATAGAAGCAATTTCGGATTGAGAATCTGATCGAATTATCACATTTTCTAATTGTTTTTGTTGCTTGTTGAGAGCTTCTACTGATTTTGTGATTGCAAAAACATCTGCTTGGAACACCGATGCCTCATTTTTCAATGATATCGATGAGTGCTAGATTGATGTATCACCTCGATTGATAGACCATGAGGCACCAGTGTTACCGTCTTCATCTTCGGATCCATCGGTATAAATGAGTGTGCCTGGGTCGTCAACATGGCTGTTATCGAACCAAACTCGACTACTTCTAATATAGTCACTATATATTTTTTTAATTTTGGCCCGACTGATTATTTTGTCGCTGGAAAAACGGTGACCACGATGCCTTGGAGGACTTCCAATGCCATACCAGGTGTCTCTGAGAAATTATGTTCTTTAATTTTGTTGATTTTCCTTTGGTGTCAAGGGGAGCTATGCCCGCCACAGTTCTCATTCCTCCTATCGGCATTGATCGTAGAGTATGGGACATTCCAAGGAGTCTTCTTTCTTTGGATAGTATTTAGCATTCTTATTCCAACTTTTTTTATGTACATGCCCTCAGATAAGACACACATGGATGATAATAGGTCTGATCATAGCTTCATAGAGCCAGAGAGCTTTATTTGCAGTTAACCCCACTTTTGTCCTATGACTGTTATGGCCATATTCCATATACGAGTACATCTGGCAACTTGCTAGTATTCCTAGTTTTGCCATTGCTATATCTGCTGAGTGGAATTGTGTATACTCAAACACACCAGTACAGTCAAAACTTACTGCAAGTATACATTGTTGTTGGTAAATATATTTATTGATTATGTGTGTTACTTGTGACAGAGCCGGCTCATTTGATAAATACTTTGTGTGGGCATGTTGAGAGTGAAGTGTGGGAATAACTTCATCCATTTTCTATTGTATGATTTTCTCAAGTCCTTTAAGTATAAAATCTGAGAGCCTCTAGGATTTTTTAGATGTCACTTTTGCCAGGTATTGGCAGAAAACTAACTTTCATTTCTCGCCAACTAATTGGCCTGTATTGAGTGCTTAGAATAACTTCGCAATATCTTTAGACCTTTCAGCCTTAATAACGAAAAGTCTCCAAAAATATTGCTTCTCTTTCCTGAGTGATAACCAATATGCGTTTTTGGTAGTTAAGTACCCTTCCCTAGAGTCCCCACTATTTTTAAAATGAAATAGTATGAAGGTGCGCATTTAAAGGGTGAATTTGGTATATCTAAGGGTATGCCTTTCCAATTTCATGTTTTGAAAACCTTGAAGTCAGGACAACTAGTCTTTCCACACTTTCAGAATGACTAAGGATTTGATTTAATTCTAAATCTCGCTTTCCTTGAGCTGTAAGTATTGGTTTTTCATTTGAATATTTTCTTAGAAGGGGAGGTCACGAAATTTCTGTATTCTACAGGTGGTTATAGCTTGAGTCCATCTATTGAAGAAATTATTTTGCCAAGGAATCATGTTTAATTTTCTGGTCCTAAAGCTTTGAGGGTAACTCATTTTCGTGTCATAAACAAATAATTACTTGTAAAGCTCGTTGCAATTATAATTCCATAAATTTAATAGCCCCTTTCTCAGGACCAGTGTTCTCTCCACACCCGTTAGCCTTCAACATTTTTTAAATTATCAACTTTTCCTCTACTAACATTATGGTAATTTTCAGAGTTATCAAATCCAATTATTTTATATAAGTCATTTATGGTAGAGTTAATCTTGGCTGCTGTTATTCCATAGCTCAAATTAAATCTACAGCTTGTTTCCATTGGCTCTTTTAAGTTATACTTATTTCTTTTATTACAAAGTTCCTAATGTGTTTCTTTATAATCTACCTCATCTTCAATGCTACTAAATTTAATTACATTCTAATCAATATTTGGAGTCCAATTCAATTCGGTATCACCATAGGACTGCAAAGATCTTAATCTTTTTTTGACAGTCCGGCTCATGTAACAACTTTCTTTTATTTGCATTTTGATTTTTCTGCATCGCATTAATTTCCAATAGAATAGTGATGCATTTTTCCCAACTTAGCAGTTGTCTTCTGATCAATATAAAACTCTACATCACTATATCTATGTAAGGACATTGAGTTTGAAATCTTTTGATCTTCTTTACAGATACAATTAACAAAACCGATGTCTTCAAACTTGACTATATCCTTAAAACAACGCCATTTGCAACAATCTAACATATTGTTGAATGAATTAGACATCCCTTTAATCCACTTTTCATCTTTGTTCTTTTTCAATTTGATATTTTGAAGCTAGTGTTTCAGCTTTGACAATAGATATCAAAAAGTATATATTTTCCCAGCTTCATACTATAATTAGACCAAATCTTTAAAATTACCGTGGCGAGTTTTGGAAAGACTTAGAGTGAAACCAAAAATATTTTGCAACAGCCTAATTAACCCTTAAATGTGCACGTTCATATTATTTCATTTTCAATATAGTGGGCACTCTAATCTTCCCTGCAGCTTTGCTTCGGCTCGAGCTTGCTGAGCTTATATATCAAGCTGGCAAGATTTTTGTCCACCAAGGTACTGATCTTGTTTTTGTTGTTTTTCTCATTGGAAAAGTCAAGTGCCTTGATTATAACTTCATTTTGTGACTGGTCAATCACACTTGCGAGTATTTTGTTTTCTGTGTGGCGTCTCAAAGTCAGCATTTTTCAAGTTTCTCGATTTTCCAATAATTGCTTTGTGTTTTCCAAAGTTAAACACAATCTATCAATGATCTGACATTGATGATACAAGATCCACATATCATCCTGTAATATCAAACTTTTTGAAGGCATGTTGATTCATAATTATAATATCGATAGTTGAACTGGCTCGCTGAGTGATAAAGGTAGGTTAATTTCCCTCAGCTATTACTACAAGATTATGTTCATCAATATCGTTCTACAGAATTTCTCATCTTGTGTCAAATTCTGTAGCCCCAAAGATGGTTGTGAGCATTAGAATCCATGGCCACAACCAGAGGTTTTTGTAAATGTTCACTGTGTATTATTCTCAACTGATGGCAATTAGTAAAGATAGGCTGCACAAATATACTTAATAAACTCGCCTATCTTTAAGCATACTGTGTAGACACCTCTATCAGAAAATTCTGGAACAAACCAGGAATGCAAATGATTAGCAGTTCGAATGCCGGCCTTAGGTTTTGATACATATTTACAATGGATTGTTTATCCACTTAGATTTAGACTTCTTTTTTTTTAAGGCTATATGAGACGTTCTTAGTTGGTAACTCTGAAAATTTTGAAACCACTAATAAACAACGGCACAATAATGTCATATCAAGTAAAATGTGTTAAATCTTAGATATACAAGGTGTGTAAACTATCTTTGGCTCGCTCTCTTGAGCAAACACGGGCACTTAAGACAGCTGATTTATTGTAATGGTAGATAAATTATTCAAACTTGCACCAGTTGTGAAATAAGAGGAATCAATTGACGAATTCGTTGTCACAAGTATTTGGAAAAGGCACGGATCCCTCCTTGGAATCCACGCCAGGAGCGACAAAATGACCAATTGCTCGAACTCTGAGACTCGGTGAGACGTTCGTCTGCAAGGTTAGAAGAGAATTTGAGGCTTCTAAAGCACTTGGTTGCCTGCCAAACCTCGAAAAATAGTCTCAAATGCCTTCAAGACCATTTTGACGACTTCATCTTGCAGGACTTTTAGCCTTCAAACTCCCCAGATCTGAATCCGATGGATTTTTTGTGTGGGGCGCGATCGAACGACAACCAAACGAACATTTCACAGCACCAAAGACGAACTTATCAGTCGGATCAAGAAGGAGTTCCAGGATTTCCCAAGGGATCAAGTGGGGAAGGCCTGCTTGCTCTTTCAACCTCGTATAGAGAATGCAATTCAGGTTAGAGGGGATTTTATTGAATAAAATAAATCAGAATCTATCAAGCTTTCAGAATTTGGTTTATTTTTTTTAAATCTGATACTGATTGGAGAGAAAATTGCGTCTGAAAAAAAAAAATCTTTTTTGCGGCTCAGATAGTTTGCACACCCTGTATTTATGACTGATGTTCCACTCAATTCAGTCAAATTGAATTTACTCGCTGAATACTCAAATTGTAGCTCATATTTAATAAATGAAATGTTTTAAATTTTTTTATCAGAACATCCTTTTAGATTTAATTTAGAGTTATTTATGTTATCAAAAATACGTAGGAGTGATACTTAATTTTATTTGTGTAAATGGTAGATAAACTCGCCATATTTCGCTGAAATACATAATACGTTAAATGTAAATAAAATTGAAACAATATCTTCTTTCTAAGAATGTATTGTTAGATGAAATATACGTTTTTTATAGAAATTAATTTACAGCAAAATATGGGACTGCGTCCCACTCAAACAAGTCCATTGGGTAGAGAACCGGTGAGGCTTGGAGGTCAAAAACCATGTCCAACAAAGTGAAAAAAATATGACAACCAGGTCAACGTTTTCTTTGCAGTGTGGCATGGAGCAGTTCTGTAGCCAGACGAATGGCCTCCCAGCCTCAACTTCCTCAATCCAGGCCTTGGCATGATCTTCCAGAAATCTCAACATTGTATCCTCTGGCACAGTTCTGCAACAAGGACACTCTATTTTTTCAACAATTGTGGAATAAATACTTCGTGGATGGATGCTTTTTTTTTAAACTGACACCAAAACAACGTCCTCCTGGGCATGTACAGCTGCCGCTCAAACTACATTGCTAAACAACGGCCGCACACTGTATATAATTTTTACATCCGGGTAATGATAGAATTGTATTTAAATAAATCTATACTACAACACAATCCTACATTTTTTCTATCTCTCTTAACAAACCAACTTATTCCTCCTAACTTCCCTTCAAGCAATCCTTCATATCTTTAGTAATAATAATGTAAAAGAAAAAGAAAATGAAGAAAACCTTTTATAAGCCCTGTATCTATAAGAATAAGAAAGTATAAATGTATCCATCAACCAAAGAGTCATTCCTTCTCCTATTGAAAGAAAATGAAATGAAAATAAGGGGGATGAACCCTTCGGAAATAGAAAAGTTTTTTTTTTCTTTCTCTAGATTGGTCAGCTCTTTAATCAATAGTCAAAAAGGGAGATAATAAATCGTAGAATTGAATGAAGATAATATTTGATAAGTTGTATATTAGGAAAAAAACAACAATCTATTGGATTAAGTATGTGCTTACATACACAAAAAAAAACTATGGAAATTCAAATAACAGTCATGTACAAATACGAGACTTTCTAAAAATTATTAATGACAGTCGGGTGCGTTGATTGATATTAGTTAAATATGCATCCAGATAATATTAAAAAGGGCTGAGCATCTATCAAGGATATGAGCTTTGTCTATTAAGTAGACTATTTATCTAGACTCAGGATATCTTGTGGCGATGAATGTTTTGCTAACTTAATATCTAATCAGGGATAGGGTATTTTAGGTTTGTTCACTTGGTTGTTTTTTTCCTAGACTCAGGATATCAGTCCCATCTTAAGGATATGAAAGGTGTGTTAGTTTGTTTCAAAGCTCTTAATCAAGTGGGAAAAGAATGACTACTCGATCAAATTTACTAATTCAATAATTAATTGAGAACATTGAGTTATTGAAATAAATTCATATTTTGATATATTAAAGTATAAGAAATTAGTTACAAAACAAAATAAATCTGAGCTCTATAACTCAGGTACAAGTTGAGACAATAACACTTGAATGTGGTCGACAAATTTCCATTTGCGCACTCCAAGCAGTTGGGCATCTGCAGTACCACCGTCTACCCCGTCAGCAAGTCCGAAAATTTGGAGAGGAAGAAGGGATCTATCAAAAAGGCAAAACTGGACCTGGAAGTATTGAATAAAATAGCCCTGGGCCAATCCCCTCAAGTCCATGAAGGCCCATGCAAGAGATTTTGGTGTTTCGTGCCAGACTGTCCAGAGAGCTATCAAAAAAGTGGGTGGAATTAGCCTTGTGAGGGTGGCGAGCCCACTTTTGACGCCAGCAATGAAAGAAATTAATTTCCTCCGCTGCAAAACTCTTTTGAGTTATTTTGAACTCTTTTCTTTGTTTGGCCCCCTTACAACCCTGATGCCAACCCTCAACGCTACACCTTTTGGGTGCATGTTGAGTAGAAGGCCTGCAGTGTACTTCATTCAAACATAAAGGCCCTCAAAGCCACTGTCAGCCAGCACTGGGACGTCATGACAGAGTACTACACCCGCAGCAGTTGCCAAGCCTTATATAGTTAATTAATAAATTATATATTGTTCAAGTTAAAATTCGAAGAGGTCAGATTTTAATGGACCACTCGATACAGGGCTACAAGAATATTTTTTGTACACTAGGAGCACTGAAGTTACTATGACAGATGAAAATGGAAAAAATAAAAGAAAAATAGAAAAAATAACACAATTCTTTTAATGCTGACGTAGGTTATAAGAAAAAAACTATACTTATTCGACACCTTAAGTAAATCTTAAGATATAACGAAGAGGGATATGGCCACAAGTCGATTTTACTTTTGTATCCTTGATAAAGCGTTAAGTAAGCAGCCTACATTATTTTCTCTTCTATTATCTCTGATATCTCTCAAATAGGTTATATTCAGAGATGAAAGTGAGTTAGAACAATAAAAATTAATTTAACAAATTTTGTATGGTAAATTATAAAAACTGTTTAAATATTGGATCGGGCAAGAAATAATTATTTCGGCCTTATTTCATGATAAGATAACTGATGTGATGAGGACATGTGCTACACGTATTACAGGATAACAGGTAATATTAGGCTGGGGAAAAAGTAATTTCGTATTTTTCGGTTTGTTTCAATGCTTTATTAGAAGTGTTACAATCATCCGATTTAAGCCATTTTACTCGATAACTTTTAGTCATCGATAATTTAACTTCATAATGAACTTCTTGTAGAAGCCAGTGTCTCTATTGGCAAAAAAAAACTACTAACATGAAGGTCTATCTAGATATTTTCCAAGATTTTATCGAGATTTTCGACAACGGACTTGACAGTATGTGGCGAGTCATTCACTTACACTACACCAGAACGAAATCGCTCGAACCACTATTGTGCAACACGAACCGAAAGAATATCGCCCCCGTAAACAATGTAAATTTTCTTTCTTAGTCACTTTGGAAGAGTTTTTCCCTTTCAGATAGTAAAAATGTAAAATATGGCGAATTTCTTCCTTTGAGACCTCCATACTTGACACACTATAATTCACGACTGAACCAGCCAAGAGCAATAATGCCCCAAGAACGTGTGTAGTATACACTCACACCTATTTTTTATGCGTAAGAAATAAAGTAGCTGAGACTTCTTCTATAGTCAGTTTATTTTTTGTATATCGTATTTAATTTCAGTTATTTACAATAGGTTTTGGAAAATTTAATTTCGTATTTTCCTCCCTTTTTTAAAAAAATAAGTATATCTTCTTCATTATTGGTCACATTGGATCATACAATAGAGCGTTATTGAAATAACAAAAATATATTTTTTTCATAATGTCTAAAAGATGGTATAACATACATATATGTAAAATTCAACATGTAATTTGAAATCCAAAGTAACCTATTCACATTGACAAAGTATATCAATTATATTGAGCATATGAAATCAATGAAATTCATATTTGTATTTGCTTTATGATTTCTTACTTTATGGGGCGCTGAACATAGAATATCAAGCTAAATTCAGAATTAATTTCCACAAAAATATTTTTAAAGGTCCTACAGAACTATTTCAAATAGCTTGTATTAGAAAAGGATGACAAAAGTAACTAAAATGTATAACTGATAGGAAAAATCACCGACCGAGATTATAAATTATCAATACACTAGACTATGTCTTTCCAAGAAAAAACTGGTCAGTACACTGGAAACATTAACAAAAAAATTTTCGTAAAAGGGAAAAAATACGAGATTATTTATCAATACACTAGACTACAAAAAAACGGTCAGTGCTAACATTATTTTCGAAATACTTTTACTTCTACAATGTGCAGAAGTTGCTTCGTTATGGATTTGCAACTTCATCCATATTCACTAACGAGTCGTGCACTGAAAGAGGCAAAACTTGCTCCTTCTCCCAAAGCAGTATTGAAACATCGGCACACTTTTTGTACAACTGTCCTTAAGTAACACCAGTAGTACAACTCTGTACTTTAAAAGTAGAAAAAAACTTGGAAGTCAGGATAACAAAAGTTAACTCTAATCATAGAGGAACAAGTCCATATTCTCGAAGCGATTCTAATGAAAGTTGAATAAATAATTTACTCCGTCAGATGCATCAAATTCCGATGACAATACATATAGGAACAGTAGTAGAACGAGAGATCGATATTTTGGGTTAAAATTTGCAGAAAATTGAATACGTTTACTTCTTACCCAAGATTTTCAAAATCCAAGAAAGTAATAAAGAATTCCAAAGTTTTAATAACTAATAAAATCATATAATTTGTAAATTAATAGCTTCTTTTTTCAATCATTCCCCATTTCTGGATAAATTTAGAATAATTTTTGAATATCAATTTATGATATCACATTAATTATGTTAATTTTTAATAAGTTTAATTGATAATTTGTTTTCTATATCTTGGTATTTAGTTTATTTGAAATAAATGTTGTAAAAAAAGATCTTACTTTATCAATCCTTTCGGGATTTGGAAGTCGCTCATATTCTTCTTTGTATTCATATTCCATTGATAAAAGCATGTTGCGTTCTTTGAGAAAAACATACCTAAAATAGTAGAAAATTGCCTTTAGTGCTAAATGATATTGTTTAAACAAATAGTGAATAAATTATCTTGATGACAGAGATGCGGATTAGTTGTTTTGGCGGGGAAAATGAGGAAAAACTAAATGACAATTAAATAAAGAAAACTATAAAACTAATAAAGCAATTTGAGTGATACTTTGGATTCCTCAAATGCCAATTAATTTATATGTTGTGTACAAATTGTAATGTTGTACAAGTTTTAACTTTCAAATTGTACAAGTTACAGCCAGAAAATAAGAAATAATTTGAAATAAGGGATTTATGGTATTTGGGATGAGAATTAGTTAAAAATACAAAATGGAACAAAAATCCTTGGAAATGCATATTTTTTTAAATAGATCTTTTTATTTTATTTTAAATTATACATTGAATATTTTTCTACAATATGATATTCTTCATCACTAGTTATTATTAATAAGTTATAAGGGTATAAAGAAAAGTGTCGTTTTTCACCCTAAAAATTGAAATATATAGAGTTCAAAACAAGATACAGAATCAATAAAAACACTATATAATTATAAAAAACAATTTTACATAACTTTTATTAACCCTACTTTTAATTTTGAGATTGTCTTAAGGTTAAAAAACTCTGAACGATAATAGTCCCGAAGTACTAAAATCCCAGATACTTCAGAATTTAGACGACTGAGAGAAAAACTGAAATCAGTTTTGATTGACTATTTTAATATAAATTACTAAAATATAAGTATTCTGCGGCACTTTATACAGTTTAAACTCCCTGTTATAAACCTCATAAATAAATAATAATCATTTAAGTATAATAGATCAAAATGAAATGATAGTATAATTAATAGTCATTAGTTAGAATGACTGAGCTTGCAATTGCATTTTAAGACGAAAAAATAGCAACTTGCACAAATTCCTTATCCAGGTTATAACTTCTACAGCCATTACAACTTGTATACTCACATTCATAGAAGATATATTACAATAATTTGTTGTACAACAATTCGCAATATTTAATCAATCGGACATATCTAATCAATCAATAATTGTCGTCAACTACAATAATTTAAAACCAAATCAAAAATAAAATAAAGATACTTTTTGTTATTTAATATGGTATATCATAATGTGAAGATTGGGTTTCGTGACAATTTGATAAAACTTACGTTTAAAACAATATCATTTCTTTCATCCTACATTTAAATAGAAACAAAAACAGGTAAAAAATTTGATATAGTACACTGATTTGAATAAACTTATCAAATAATGACTAAAAATGTGATTTCAATAAAAGTTCAATATTCTGAGGCAAATGTGTATTTTACGAAAAAATTTAAATAAACCTAACAAGAAGTATTTCTGCTTTGAAACATTAATCTTCAATTCAATAACTTGATTTTGACGGAAAAATTTAGATTATAGAAAGATCTTGATGAATTTTGGGAGTATAGGAGAATACGTTGTATTATTATTTAAAATATACTAGGGTATGAACTTAGTTAACGTCTATTATTTTCAATCATAAAAACTTTCAACAATAGTTTGTTGTACACTATTCAGGGTTGGGCAGCAAACGTAGACTGTTAATTAATGTTAATTTTCTACTTAATATAGGAAGGTTTAATAATTATTTTTGTCATTCGTTGTGCATAAACAAACTATTACAAACATTTCGTCATCTCGTCATCATGAGTGAACAAGAAGACTCAAGGCAGCGCATCTCAGATCTCCTAGGAACTAAAGTTGAGGTGGCGAGTATTCTGGACATTAAGTTCTCAAGGAGCCTGGTTTTCAAGGGAGCCAAGATGAAGAATTATGGAAAAGACCTCTCCAGGAAAGCAGGAAATGGAGGGCAAAATAAAAAAGTTCGGAATTCCTGTCCAGCTTGGAGAAGAAGATTAAGGAGGACCCCAAAAAATCGATCAATTGCCCCACCAACGACTTCTCCATGGCTACTAGGACCATCAGGAGGGCCGTGAAGGATGATTTGGAATTTTCATTAGACATTTTTTTATTAATGAAAAAAAAAAGTATATCCTAAGCAACATCTCGAGTCAACGTATTCCTGGTCAACTCTGTGAGTTTGCAGAATTGTGTTTCATCACAAATAATCCTTTCAATGGGAATTTTTTTTCAAAGGTTGACGTAAATAATTTCAATTTGATTTTTAAACTAAAAATTGAGGACAACAAAACAATATTTAAAGAATACAAATACTCCTTCCTCCACCACAATGAATATACGCATCCACTTTCTATTATACTAGTATTCAACCCAGAACAATTCTATACAAATTTGATTTTCGTTTAACTCAATTGATGCGGACATGGACATTAAACTAGAAACTTGAACTAAGAAAATCGAATCCTAAAAACGGGAAACCAATTAATAAACTCAAGATCAGCGATGGACTTTCATATTTAATAAAAAAATAAAATACCACAATTTATGTAAGTCCTCATTATTCTTCAATCGGAGTTCATCCTTAGTCCAAGAACGACCTACAACGACTCTATCTTGTCCCCAATTCTTAGGTTCATCCAAGAATTGATAGAGTTTTTCTCCATTTTCATTTGTTTTAATACTCTGAAGACTTGCAAAACAAGTTCTTGTCAATTTAGGAGCACTAATAATGACTCTACTCAGTCTGGATAGTCTTCCAAGGTTCGCCATTCCGGAGCGAGATATGTTTGTTTATTGTTCTTAAAATCGGGAGCTTGAATTTGTTATTGTTAATATGGAGGAGCAGCTGATGAGGAGTAAAGCTTAAAACCTTAATGAGGAGAAGCAATGAGTTCTAGCTATATATATATGTAGTGGCACCAGATCTAGCTACATAGCAACCTCGTCTGTCGGTTTAATAACAATTTAAAGTTTAAAGTACAATTTTTTTTTATTCTTCAATACATTATTGTTCCTTATATATTTATAAATCACGTGCTATATTGTGTATCTCTACCAAATTTTCAAAATAAGAACATTTTTCAATTAAAATAGATCTGATTGTTCCGACCTATGCATGATTTTAGAATCTTTAATAAATATTTCTACATAATTTAATTTCAAAAAATTGGCTCAACAATAAGTTTTAGTTGGCTAGTTTAAACGGTCAATTTAGAGATCGATTTTTGAAGAAGTATGTTAGGTTCATGATGTTATAACTTATAATAAATATATATCTCAGAAGGGTTTTTCGAATAACTCATTAACTATGGTAAAATTATGAATATCAAAAGGAAATATTTAAGTCAATTATATCTAATTTTTAATATATATATATTTAGAAGTATTAGAAAGAACGAATAACTGTGTACCCAGCATAAGTAGAGCCTATGAAGGTCCAAAATATTAATTAATAATTGACCGAGATGAGTCACAAAAGGTGAGGAATAAAACTCCAGACTTGCAACTCGACTTGGACTTGAAAGCTAATTTAATTATACGTCTTTTTAGTCTCTTTCATTGGGAGGAGGCTGCATGACGCATGAGGAATTTAAAAGACGGAAGAATTCGTATATTGTTGATTACTAAACCTCTTTTTTTGTTTTTCTAGAAAACTTCTTTCTTGTTTTTCTAGAAAACTTCTTTTGCCTTCCATGAAGTTCTTGCACGCACGTCACAGCAAAGACAAGAACAGCACCCAAGCCGCGTGGTTGAAATTCCTCTCGATCAAGCTTTAGTTTCTTTACCTCGTTGTGCATCAGTCTCTTTCTTCACTTCTCCTCAAGTAGCAGATCCAACTCTTGGAAGTTGAGCCAGCCGTAACAAAAAGCAATATGTTGGGATCCATGAGATTTTGGTCAAGCGGGCGTCAATTGTCCCGTCTCCTACGCAACGACGGAATGCGAACCTACTCGAAAGATGTCCGCTTCGGAGTGGATGTGAAGAGTGAGCTGATAAAGGGAATGAACATCCTTGCGGATGCGGTGTCCGTGACGATGGGACCCAGTGGGCGAAATGTGGTGATTGAATCTTCTTGGGGTGCCCCAAAGATCACCAAGGACGGAGTGACCGTGGCCAAAGCAATTGAGCTGGAAGATAAGTTTCAAAATATTGGTGCTAAGTTGGTTCAAGACGTGGCGAGTAACACGAATGACAAAGCCGGTGATGGAACGACGACCGCCACAGTGTTGGCACGTGCCATCGCCAAACATGGATTTGACATGGTGACGAGAGGTGCGAATCCTGTGGAGATTCGTCGTGGACTGATGATGGGTGTGGATGTTGTAACGAAGAATTTGATGGCGATGTCCAAGTCTGTGACCTCTCCCGATGAGATCAAGCAAGTGGCTACCATCAGTGCCAATGGGGATGTGGTTATTGGGGAACTCATTTCTGAAGCCATGGAGAAAGTAGGACGGGAAGGTGTCATCACGGTCAAGGACGGAAAGACTCTTGAAGATGAAATCGAAATCATCGAAGGCATGAAATTCGACCGTGGATACATTTCACCTTATTTTATCAATTCCTCCAAGGGTGGAAAAGTGGAATACAATGATGCGCTGGTCCTCTTCTCGGAGAAAAAAATATCAAGTATTCAAGCTATTATTCCTGCGCTCGAGCTTTCAAACCAAATGAAGAAGCCTCTTGTCATCATTGCTGAGGACATAGATGGAGAAGCACTCACGACTCTTGTCATCAATCGTCTAAAATTAGGTCTTCAAGTAGCTGCTGTCAAGGCTCCAGGATTCGGAGACAATCGTAAAAACACCATGGCAGATATGGCTGTTGCCACTGGAGGAATCGTTTTTGGTGATGAGGCTACTGATGTTAAACTTGAGGATGTCCAACTCCATGATTTGGGAAAAGTTGGAGAGATTACCATCACAAAAGATGACACCCTCTTGCTTAAAGGAATGGGGGATGAAAAATCCATTAACAAGAGGATTGAGAATATCAAGTTAGCGATAGAGGACTCGACTTCAGAGTATGAAATCGAAAAGATGCGTGAGCGTATGGCTCGTCTATCATCTGGTGTTGCTCTTCTCAAAATTGGAGGATCTTCAGAAGTGGAGGTGAATGAGAAGAAAGACCGTGTCAATGATGCACTTTGTGCTACCCGTGCTGCCATCGAAGAAGGAATCGTTCCTGGAGGTGGAACTGCTTTATTGAGATGCTTGGATTCCCTTGAGTGCGCTGTAACCACAAATGAGGACCAACAAAAAGGTATTGAAATCATTCGTCAAGCGCTAAAAGCACCATGTCTACAAATTTCCGAAAATGCGGGTGTCGATGCCTCTGTCATCGTAAATAAAGTTATTGAGGCCAGTGAGAAAAATATTGGTTATAATGCTCACTCTGGAGAATTTGTCGACATGTTTGAAGCTGGTATCGTAGATCCAACTAAAGTAGTAAGGACGGCCCTTGCTGATGCTGCTGGAGTTGCGTCGCTGTTGACGACTGTCGAGGCCGTTATTTGTGAAATCCCAAAGAATGACCCACCATCACCTGGAGGAATGGGTGGCATGGGCGGTATGGGAGGAATGGGCGGCATGGGTGGATTAGGAATGTAAAATAATTCACTTATACTTGCCATTTTATTTTTAAATTAATATTCCTTCTGAAAAAAATTCATTGTATTTTTCGATGTGCATTATGATGTGACATGTCCTATTTTCTTTTTTATTATGATTCAATACTCCTATTTTGGAAAGATTTTATATTGTATTTTCCAAGTCGACTCGGTTTTTTTTTTCCCCTCTGTTGAGGGATAATATAGTTTTTTCTAATGAATTGAATTGGTATTTTTAATTTATCTTTACATAATGAATTACTATGCGGATAGAAATAAACAACATATGTTACATGTACTAGAGTTTAAGGGGTGGCGTTGTCACGTGTAACTGTATTGTGGCATTGCCAAGAAATGGGCAAATGTGGCTCCTACAACTTTAAGTTAATCGAGATTGCGTGACCGGATATTTTGTTATTTTTAGTCTTCCATTACTGACAACATATGATCATGTTGCATGTATTTTAATTCATATTAGATTTACAACCCATGTGCTGTTATTTTAAATTAACATCTTGTTAATGTATCTCATTTTCCAGAAGATATATATATTGAGAAATAATGAAGATCTATTAATAATTAACATCGAATCTCCCTTTTGTAGAATGGAAGCAATCGGTATCCTGAAATTATTTTTCGAATATGTATAGAGCGTTTTTCTTGACATCTTAATTTGAAAGAGACGCCATTTTCGAGGCTCTAAGTTGATATTTGAATTACACAAAATGGTCAAACTCCATCGAATGGCTTAAAAACTTGAAACTTGCATTGAATACTACATGATACCATGATATTAGTATCATTGAAAGGTTTTTCATTGTTATAAAACTGCTGGCAGTTTGGGCCCCAATATAGATTACATCAAAATTGTGACGTCACTTGAGAACGCTCTAATCTATTAATTTAAAACTTGAATTTTTTTAGGACATTATTTACTTGCATCATAATTCTCTGTCCAACATGTGAATTTGATGCTCCTTATTTCTATCCAAGATAATTAGTTACTCTTAAGTATCTTCCTTCTATCTAGGGTGATCAAATATAATATTTCCTAAAACAACTTTTCATTCGTTGTATAACTTTTCAATAGCATTGTTTTTCTCTGATATATTTATTCAAAAACAATTTTAATTGCATTGTATAATTATGAAGGTTTTTTTAAATTTAAAATAAGCAGTTTTAAATAAAAAAATTCTGGGGTTTCTTAAAAACTATGATTTCCCACATCATGTAACTAAAATTATATTAAATAATAGTGATACATAACAAAATAAATAGCAAACCTATTTTGATTCATGTGTTTTTTCTTGAATAAGATTTTCAAAATTTTTTTTTACTTTTATTTTAAGGCATGTTCAAATGGGTGTTCCCCATAAAACGGGACATATTACATATTGTGTACAGTAACATCGTATAAAACATTTACGTAGAAGGACATTTCGAATAAATTAATGAGGAAACGGGGATTGACTTTATGAATTTTTATTTTGTACCCGAATGTTGGGAGTGTTTTCTGGTACCACCGATACTTCAGTAATTCCTAAGAGCCCCCACTATCCCACAATTGTACCCCGAATGTTTGGTGATATTTTCGAGTTTACATTGGCTTAAAATTATATATAGGGATCTTAGTAGTTTCGTCAAGTATCGGCGGTGGGTTGCATCCCGTTTTGGGACCCGGTGGTACCCGAAAACACCTCCAACGTTTAGAGTACGATTGGGGGCTGTAAGGGACTCTTACTAGTTTCTTCTAGTATCAATGGTGGGTTGCATCCCGTTATGAGACCCAGCGGTACCCGGAAACACCCTCAACATTCAGGGTACAATTGGGGGTTTGTAAGGGGTTCTTAGTAGTTACTTAAGTATCGCCGGTAGCCGAAAGCATCCCCATCATTTGGAAGATCAAATGACAACTCATAAAGTTTTTTCATAAATTTATACGAAATTGTTTTCATACGCATTGTCCTTATACGAAAATGCTTTACAGGAAGTTACCTATTACCACTAGATATGTCACCCATAAAAATATTTTTTATCAATTTATTTAAAAGTCCGAACCGAATTTAAAAAGAGGAAAACTGTTACAAATCCTATTTATTTTTAATATTAATAAAATTATAGAATCAGAGTATTACAATACGATGAAGAGGAATGGCTTACATAACATTTACGTTAAAATCTTCAATTAATAAGTTTTATTATACATTTTTTACAGGAATCGCCTATATGTACCTGTTTTTGAGTGGGGTATGCGTGACATAACATAATAATAATAGGTCAATTTTTGGTGGACCAACGGGCGAAGTAGAAATATGCCTCATTGACCAATGGAACATTCCCAATTCTAGGTATCGTTTGTCGTTGAATCTTTCGTCGATTTTTGGAGGAGTATTGGGCAAAGAGGCAAAATAGAAATATAGAATAGTCTAAAAATCCACAAACAACAATACAGACAATAGGGAAGGTTCCATTGGGCAATTAGGCATATTATTACCTTTCCCGTTGGTATATCAATTACATTATTTTATAAGGAATGAAAACTTGTCTTTTCTAAGTATGTGCTTGTGAAGTTAGTATGGGAACACTTATTTTCTAGTGAACTGCCCCAATATCATGTAGATGTATTAACTATCGGCGAACACTTATAAGTTATAGACTATATGTGATAGTAATTTTTTAATTTAATCATTTTACCTTGATGCGTCTTTCAATTTAGACTAAGAAAATAATGAATATAAAATATATTAAAGGGATTTTTTGTTTAAATTCTTAAAAAAAGGTCATTTGATGAAATTATGGGGGAAAAACATAAACACACAGTGTCACAGTAGAGATTGAAATACTATAGAATCGTTGATTTTCCTAGTAGAGATTTCATATCTCTTGATTCTTTGTCTTAGGACAAATTACGATCATGATTTCTACTAGTAGAATCAATAATTCTGCTGATAGAGATTACAAACCTATTCTCTCCTAAGACAAATTACAATTTTACTGAGAGAGATAGATGCATTATTAAGCTATAATAAAAATATTCAAGTGAAGAAGCATATATTTTTGTACTGCACGGCAGTTCATTAGCTTGCTACTTCGAGTGCACTCTAATTTGCACACACGAACAATTACAAAGTCACCAACCCACTAACTGAACTGTTTTAACAAAAGGACTGATTCACTAAAAGAACTGAATCCTTTACAGATTACTCGTATTTCGTACATTCAGGAAGCAGTTCACTCAAATCAACTCTAACTATTGAATGTAAAAAATCTTCCACAACCACTTCCCTGAGCATCATAAATCCCATATAATATCCAAAAATACATCCCGGCTGGCCGGTTGTGCAGGTTTTCTTAACTAAAAATCATTTATTCTACGGTATTCATTTGTATTAAACTGCATGACAGTCAAAGAATTGACTTTTTTTAAAGCTAATTTTCGTTAACTTTCAGATATCTCCGGTAAAGTACAGGTAATATCCGGTTTACTTTTCTCTATCAACTTGCCAAGTTTTATAAAATTCTTTCACCTGAGAAGGACAAGAGGATTAGGTAAACTTTAGACTTTTATCTATCAAGTGGCAAAATTTCATAAAATTACATCCGCTGATTTAGCCATTATTTGACTAGTGAAATTTTGTTTCCTAATCACAATGACTAATAATTAAAGTATAAAATATAAAAGGGACATAATGACGTGATCTACATAAAAACTATTCATTGAAAGTGTGATGTCGTACTATAAGGAAATGTGTTCGTCTGTTATATTTTTGTTAGTATAATTTAAAATTGTTATTACCAATTGTATTTTAAATATTAATGTAAAATAAAATAATATATTTATTAATTTATAATTTGAATTACAAGTTTATAATTTAAAGCAAGGTTACGTTATAAATTATAATATAAATAGAAAAATATACTTAAACAGATGAGGTTGGTTATAGCCTATAGCCAAGGAGACTATATATAGTCACCTTGGGTTAAATCCTATAGGATGTGGCATCTACCTACATAAACATGAAATTCAAAAGAACATGTGACGTCATTTTTGAGAAAGTATCAGAAGAAAATTCAATTTTCGGCTAAGAAAAAGTACACAAACTCAGTACTAATCCTAAAAATACAAATTTTTGTTTCAAGAAAATTTTAGACTCAATACGGACCTATTTTGAAACCTACCTAAAATACAATCATCAATTCTACCTTCTTCATTACGAGCATTTAATTATATACATAAATACTGGTTTCATTATTAGTAAGTAAGGACCCAAGGTAAAAGGGGACTAATTTTTGATATTTTTTTAAAAGCCTAAGTAGTTTGTGACTTGTCATTCTTTTCAAGGTTATAGAACTACTTCTGTTGTTCAACTTACATTCCTTTTTTCCATCATGGGTGGATGCTCCGTCCACGGATGTATGAGTAGAACTGGATCCAAATACAAAAAAATACATGGAAACATACAGTTCTTTAGATTTCCTTTTCCAAAAAATCCAACAGAACTCGCTAGAAGAAGACAATGGTTAGGTAACCTTAAGTTTCCCTCTGGTTGGAAACCAGCCCCAACCTCAATGATTTGTGAGAAACATTTTGAAGCCAATATGTTTTACCCAAAATCATCGCTGATGGGCAAAAATTTTTTAAAAGGTAACGCAATTCCAACGATAAACGTTCTCTCACCACCAGATCATACCTACAGTAAGAATTGTCAATCTATCGAAGTAAAATTAGACTTGTCTACCTCTAATTCTGAAGACCAGGTGACAGGTGGTGTTCCAATGGAATTGCTCAGCCCTCAACACATATCATCAACTTTACACTCAATTCCATTTGACTTTCATATACAAGAAGTTGAGGTTCAAAGCACATGTCATGACTGTCATTATTACTCTAAAAAAATTGAACATTTAAATTCTGTTATATCTTCAATGAAAAAAACAATTGAAACTATGAGTAAACAAATTAGTGTTCTTGAAGACGAAAGTATTTCAAAACATACTTT
Organism: Lepeophtheirus salmonis; assembly: GCF_016086655.4. Lineage (NCBI taxonomy): Eukaryota > Metazoa > Arthropoda > Copepoda > Siphonostomatoida > Caligidae > Lepeophtheirus > Lepeophtheirus salmonis. The sequence continues at coordinate 3,683,453 of NC_052135.2, read as the reverse complement.
TTTCAATTCTGATTTACTCAATAATTTGAAAGTTAAAAATTCAAAGAATAGAAGTTTTACGAATGAATCTATCAAAGATGCATTAAAACTACGAATGACTTGTGGTAAATCGGGCTATGAATTATTGAGAGAATACTTGCCTCTTCCTTGTACAAGAACTCTCCAAAAAAGAACTGAATATTTTATGTTTAATGTTGAGGGGCAAAATACAAAGAATAGCCCGTCTAGATCCCAAAAAATGATCGATCCTCAAATAATGTGTACAATGTCTCTCCCTTATAAGAAGACTCCATACAATCCGAGTAGGAAAATCCAAGTTCGTCAGAAGAGAAAATCCCAACTAAATCTCCTTGTCCGTTTCAATAGAAGTAAAATATCTAATAAAACGTACAATTTGTTTGCAAAGAAATTTTTTTCTGAAATGAAAAGCCAAATTCATTCTGCTAGGAAAAGAATGAATTTAACAGATAAAAAGCAAGTCTGCAAAACGAATTAATAAGCTCCGATCATTAAATTTATGAATTTCTACTGAGTTCCTATTCATAAATAAATATGCCAAATAAAGTAGTAAACAATCAAAACAATATTTTCATTTAACTTCGTTTATAAGTTTCATTATAAATCATACAATTTCAATTATCATATTATGCATATTCACAGAGCATAAAATAATATCAATTTATACCTGTTTTCCGATTGATTTCAAGAAATGGTGAGCGATTTTCTTTATTATAGAAATATTAAGAAGTTGAAATCATACCTATATTTAATTAAACCCTTGTGTTCTAAAATTGAAACAGTTTTTTTTAAAGATTTGTATGTAATAATATAGTGTAATACAATACCACATTCATTGACATAATCATGGATAAATAATCATAATCCAGACGTAGCCCCAAACATAATCCAACGGCTTTTAAAAGTTAAATACTACGGCATGACGTTAATCCACATCTATTAAGTATTATAATTGATTATCAATTATAAGTTATGATAATAAATGAAAAACGACCTACAGAGGAAATAAGTATTTGATGCCTTCCCAATATTGTAAGTTTCCCTATACTGACGAAGAAAAGAACGGTCTATAACTTTATTGGTAGATTTATTTTAACAGTGAGGGTCATATGATTATATGAACAAAACATAAATACTGAGTATAACCCCAAGAACACTATTCCCCACCATCAACCATGGAGGGTGGTAACATCTTGTTTTGGGAGTATTTCTCTGCTAAGGGGAAAGGAAAAATTTACCGTTTCGAGGGGAGGATGGACCATCCTCTGGAAAATCATGGACGACAACTTCCTTACCTCAGGAGAGGGGACTAAAAGTGGGTCATGTAATGGATCTTCTAGCACGGCAATAAACCAAAACTTACGGACATGGCAACAAAGGAATGCCCCAAGAAGAACATTAACAATAGTTATCAATCATTAACTATATTTTTAATAGAGTTATTAAATCAAAATAATAATTAATCGTCTTTTCAAAAATAGAGTTATCATTTCACTTATTTTATGTGTTCTGCATAATACCTTAGTCTGACTTTGTCATGTACAGAAATTCAACTTTATCTTTTATACAATCTACTCTTATTTTTGTAGGTACACAATTTATATTTAATTTTTGTTTGAGCTCCAACAAATTTGAAGCATCATCTTCTCTCAAAAACTTTGCGCCCTTAATTCTATTTCATCACTTTTCCGTTTACGCCTCACCTCAGCCACTGACTAGTCCTTTTTTTAATTGACACTTCTATTTTTAATCCTAAAGATGGTATAGCACATTTTCTTAAGATACGTCTTTTTAGTTCTCTATTTGTCCATTTAGTTTCTGTTTCAAAATCTTCATGTTTAAACTGAAGAGAGCAAACAATTTTTTTTAAAGCTATCAACGGATTTACCATTTAAATAAACAATAATAACGGTATATAAGCACTCATCAGATATCACTAACATATATAAAATGTATTTTTTACCAGGTATCTAATTTATTAGTATAGCAGATTTCCATTTATTAATAATTTCCATGTTTGATGTTGGAAATGTATGCAAAGAAGTTCCTATTTTATTATCATTGAGCTTTCGACCAGATGTTTTACCAGTCTGACAACAAGGAACCACTCAATTTGAATGCATATTTCACGTCTTGGAAGAATAATCACTTCTATGCAACATATTTTTTATTTATAACTAATTGGCGATAAAATAATATATTTATTTAACTTATTGATTCAAAACAGTAATAGTTATAATAGAGATGTTCTGTAATTTATCCAGATGTTAAGTAATTCATGGTTCAACTCATATTAAAAAAGAAAAAAAGAAAACCATAAGTACTTAATATAAAATATATATATATAAAAATGAATGTACCACCAAAACTAATCTTATGTCGTCTTACATGGAAGATGTGTTTATTCAACTTTCATGTGACCAAACAATGAAAACAGATTTTGATTCTAAAATACTAGGTGAATAATGGATTCATATGATGAAAGAGTACCCTTGTTAAAGCAGCTTTAGATTTACTTATACCATTTGCCTCAAATTATTTATGTGAGAATACATTTTCCGTATTAAACTTTATCAAAAATAAATACATATCTATATGTATATTTTTTTTATTATATTACATCTTATTCACTTGTATCCTCTAAAACAGTGTTTTCCAAAGTGGGGGTTGCAGGACTTAACGGAGAGGAAGTGAAAAATTAATACAGATTGTGGCTACACGTAGAGGAGGATCTTCGAGTGACTATGTCTAAAATTAAACGTATAATACACCTACTTTGCTCAATAAACAGCGCAGATCTGTCATATTAAGACTTTGATTCGTTTATAGACCTATTTGTACATTCACAGCCTGTAATGTTATTTGTGTTTGAGTATCAATTTTGACTTTATTTTATTCCAACTAGAAGAAACATCGCTGAATTTATATTTACAATATATTTGATTCTTTCTTTATTTTTCAATAAATGTAGAGTTCAAATCTTTATTTTAATAAATGTAGTCAAATAACTAAGATTATTTGCCTCTGGGTTTAAATTTATATGGTTAGTATGGCTTTTAAGTCCTCTATTTGTATAAAATGAACTCCACATTTTATAATTATCTCTCATTCAGAGGTGTAGGGGTCCCACACGGTCTAGCCACATATTTTAAGGTTAGAACTAAAAAAAGTTTGGGAGCCACTTGTCTATGTAATGATTAATATTTCGTATGAATATGAATAATCAATTAGAAGTGATACAGTATCCTGAAAATTCCATGATTCCTCATAATTCTGACTTTCCATGGAGGTCTGTTTGTCACTTCCCTCACAGCATAGAGCTAATCTTAATCATTGAACTGTCATATAAGGACTTATGTCTTTTTTATTCATTTTCTTGGCTTAAACGATCTAAAAATTGAATGAAAAGACAAAAACAAAGAAGTAATTGTAAAAAAACAAAAACAACGCAAGATTATTATAACTAAGAAAACGTCCAACCTCTCAAATGAATAGTTTTTTTTTTAACAAATAATTTTCTCTTTAGTTCTCCTTGAATTTACAATGGTGTGTTTTCATGTGACGTCACCATTGTTGATGTTGGGCATTTTTGGGGTCTAAACAAGCAAGTTCTATTCCCAAGAAAAAAAGTTGCTGTCTATAGGAAGTTTATTGTAAGGCTCCTAGTGCCAACTAAATCAAAAAATATTTTATAAAATAATTTTATAATAATGAACAAAAATATCTTATAATTTTCAAATACATAAAATATTTTAAGAATTATTTTAAACTTCATGATTTATAAATATATTAAATCAATGAATTCTTAAATATCTAAGAATTTATTGATTAAATGAATTTAAATGTACTGTCAGTGAGTAGGATAAATCAATTGATTAAAATTATCGTTAGAAATGATGATAATTTCTAATTGTACTCTTATAAAAAATGCCAGGCTATAACTTCAACACAAAAGTACTTAATAAATTATTCATGGAATCATCATTAATGATGGCCAATGGATGATGGCAGGGATGGATATTTTGTAGAGTACATGGAGAAGGCAGGAACGAGACTGGTTATGGTACTTTTGAATTAAGGAATAATAGGGACTGTTTAGCGTGCAGCAAGACTTGTATGGAGATACACAGTGCTGGTATTGCTGCAAAACTCAGTTGGATTTTAAAGAATAATTATGATGTTATGAAATGTGAAAAACCCAGGGTGGAGACAAAGTTTAGACCACAATAAAATGATGCCAAGAAGTAATTTGAACTTTTTGACAGACATTCGACTTCCTTTTAGTGTTTAAAATTTGAAATACTGTCAATTTTTGATTGGAGGGGCATTATTGATCCTATTGTACATCAAAAAGTCCCTATAATTAAAATTTAAAAACCTTCGTAAAATCAGTCGATCGTTCTGCTTCTTTTCACCTAATCAGTGTTCTGAATGACGATTGGTTGAATTAACTCTTGATAAGAGGAGAGCAATCCTTTACAATTATTGAATAATAATTTTATAATTAGGAAGAATTGGCTAACTACCAATTATTTTTTTCTGTTTCTTTTCTGAGGAATTGCATGATACAATAAAGTTAGCAATGTGCATACAGTCATACCACTTTATATACTTTAATATATTTTTAAAGTGGTGGATTCTTAGTCAATATGGCAGTGATACAACAAATAATTCTTGTTGGTATGTTAAAATAAAAATAAAACGAAAATGAATGTGTTCGTCCTGACAATTTGAAGAATTTTTGGGAGGAGAGTGGCTTAGCTGTCATGACAGTTTTATTAGATCAGTTGCAAGGAGCCGTGAGAGGAAGAAAATAAACACAAATCCCACACCGTAAATAGTTAAGGCATACATGCTGGAATTATTCCGATGTCGATCCTTTATTATACCCAGAGTCCAGCAAGGATTTACTCTTATAACTCCTGAGCAAACAAGAGTTATTACTCTCCGTCTTTCATGTGCAGAAGCACTAATTATTATAGATGTTGCCATCTGAAGAATAATTTAATAAAAGTGATAGCAGCTTTGGAAAATAAAAGAGCTTGTTCAGATTACCAACTAGAAAAAGCCGCTACCGTTTTCTAGAACATATTCTGCTCATGTATTATTAATTATTCGGAAGTTTATTGTATTTAAATATACACTTAACACTCAACCTCCATATATATAATAATTATTGAATTATGCATCAATAAAATAATAATTATCTGTCAAAACGAATATACATAATTAATTCAAGTAGTTAAAAAAAAGTCAATTTCATGCATGATAAACAAATTCAAAATACATACATCATATACACTCCCTGTATTTGAAATTGAAGTAAACCTTCAAGCCACAAAACGCAATTTTATGATTATTTAATTTTTTTAATAGCAGTCTTAGATTATATTACATACATATGTATTGTACCTACTATTTATTTGCAAGTAACAAAAAAAAAGTGTTTCTTCCAATAAAACTTGAAAGAACGCATCAAAAGGAGCAAGTAATGCATATATTTATGCATGTGGGAAAGAGTTGAGATGCTTTGGTTATGGGAAAGTGAGTGAAGATGAGGGTATAGTCATACATGAATGTTGTTTGTTGATCATGAGGGTTTTAAATTAAAGTACACTAGGTTGCGGAAGCAAGTTTACCCCTTCATTTTGAGCTTCATAAAGCCATAATTACTTTCAATCGATGTTGGGTTACTCCGAAATGTATCATCTTTCATTCGCTGATTTATTCGTTGCGATCATAGTGATAAAGTATATACAGTGATGATATGAAGTAGTTTTTGACACTGTTAAAAAGAAGAAATAATTGACGAAAACCTTGGAAATGTTAAGTATGTTAAAAACATAGATGGCGCTTAACATATTTAAGCGTTTTTAAAATGATTATTGTAACAATAATTATTTATTACTATAATTATATTAATTTATAGATGTCAATAGGTGAATCTGTATTTATATAAAATACAGTTTGTGTGTTTTTTATGCGTGCCCACATTGTTGAACCTAGGAGTTTGAAACTTTGCATGGGTGCCTCTTTAGAATTTGGTCAGTCTAAGACGGATGTATCCCTTTTTTTTGGGGTGGGGGGATCATATAGAGGAACGGGCTTATTTTATACTTAAAACACATGAAATGTTTTGGATCTCAACAAGACTAAATAGGGGGCTGTATTATAAATCAAAAAGTGACTGGCGTTTCAAAACACAACTGCACAATTAAGGACGTTCTCTAAATTTATTAAAGTCAAAAAAGTTATGAGCAAAAAAAGAAATGGGTAAAAATTGCACTTATTTTTTTTCTGGTGCAGAAATGGATTTTTCAATGGAGTATTGGATTTGTAGTTAAAATAAAGTTTCATGAAATTTGTTTGCTTATATATTTCACAAACAGAAATTCCTTTTTTACTGAAATATCTGTAATTTTCTGAATAACAATATTTTTTTCTCTTTTTTTCATCAAATGTCAATTTTCAATTTTTATGGAGACATGCCTCGAAACAATGCATTTGGGACATAGAATTAATAATTCTTACAGTTCTGTAAAGTATTTTCAAATTCCAGAACATTTTATATAATAATTTTGCAATATTTGTAAAAGTGAAACAGTAATCGAGGGTATTTCTCCATAACTTTTTTGTTTTAGAAAAGTTTTGATATGTTTGTGTTCCTCTTTGACTCCCTGTCTTAGCCTGAACAGTTTCAAAAGAGGCAACCATGCAAAGTTTCAGCCTCTTAGGCTCAACAATGTGGGCACCCATAAACAACACACATATGCACACAAACTATATTTTATATATATGCAGATGTTATGAAAGTAAACCTCCCATATTACTATAAATAACCTTCAATCTTCTTAATATGCTGGATAAACTGTTTAATTATTTATATGGTAACTTAGTTTCATTGTTTTTGTTTGATTACGAATACAATCACTGGTTTTGGGCCAAACATAAATTTTATCGATAACGAAAATGTATATTATACGTGATTTAGTCTCACATTACAGGATTTGCTTCACTTTATCAGCATTACATCTCCAATAGCCATTAAATGTGGAAATTTAGTATTTAATTTTATAGAGGGTACGGCTACATAACATCCTGCGTGACAATTAGGCTACATAATTAATAGTGGGGCGGCCGTGGTTTAATTATAGAGATTCTAAAGTTTTTCTATAAATAGAGTCATTCATTATCATGCGTAGTGAATAATTTTCGTTTACTACGAAAATAAATATTAACAAAAAATGGTTTGACATATTATTTTAGCAGATTATAGTAATGATTATTTAGCTCCTAAGTTGTTTTTTTTTGGTGTGATTTGACAAAATCTGTTTAATGCTTCAATTTCATATACACAAAAAACGATTTTTTAAATTAATTTTCTTAATTTGAAATTTGAAAAATACTTTGAACTCGAATAATCTATGGATAATAGTTCTAGAGAGCTAAAATTTGGTGCCATAAGATTTTTGTGTCAAGCAAAAAATCTATATTGGTCCGGTTTGTTCAACTCAGGTATGTTATGTTAATGTTATGTTTATAAAAACCAACAAATTTTAGACCTTTGCAAAACCAAATGTAACTAATTATTTAATTAACTAATAATCCACAGTTATAACATATATTATACATTCAATTAAATTTTGTATCTTTTTGTACAAAATATATATTCCTCTAAAACCTCTCAATGAAAAGTTATTTAAAGAGAAAGAAAAAATGTCCGAAAATAAAAGAGTATTACAATACTAAAGTTTAGTGTATGGACAATACTTTTTTGATTTATAAAACTTGTTAAATTGCCTTTAAAAAAGTTATGTTGTTGCACTCTGTTTATGAATAAATTAAAACTTACATATCCCAAAAAATATAAATATTTTTCTTTGCCGGATGCCTTTACTCGGATTTGAGCTTGACTCGACTCTATAGTTATAAATCGAATCTAACACTATTATTTAGTACTATAGAAAATAAATCCAACTTTGTTTGTAAAAGTGCATTAAAAATTGTTTTTGTAATGCCTTATTTTGTATATTTAACAAATACAATGTACTTAACTATAATAATAATTAAATTGAAAAATATATTTTTAATAAAAAGATATACGTTTTATCGAAAGGATAGGCATTTAGTTAGACTTTTTGAGGATTTAAAGCCTTGCTTGTAACCAATCCACCGTGGCTTTTATTAATTTTAAAACATTATTTTAAACAATTTGATACTATAATGTGTTCAAAACAGAGGATCAAAGTGGCCTATGGAGATTCAAGTTGATAACACAGGGGAACAATTAGGGGGGTGGGGGATTTTGTACAAATGAATTGAAGCCAATAATCGAATTTATTTATGAGAGGTAAATCAAAAACTGATCTCAGTTTTTCTCTCAGTCATCTTAATTCTGAAATATCTGGGATTATTTTTATTCGGAACTATTATCGTGTTCAGAGTCATTTTTTTGCCTTAAAATATCTACAAATTAAAATTAGGAGTAATACAACTTATGTAAAAGTGTTTTTATTCTTTCTTAATGTTGTTCTGAACTCGACGTATTTCCATTATTAGGGCTCAAAAAGGGTGAAAAGAAACACTCTTCTTTATACCCTTATAACTTATTCATAATACATATAGATGATAAATATCATAGTTACTATTATAAAAAAATATTCAATGTATAATTTAAAAAAAGATCTATTTAAAAAATATGCATCTCCAAGGATTTTTATTCCATTTTGTTGTGATCCTATTTTTTATGGGTGTGTACTAGCAAAAACTCAATATTATCATCACATTTGTTCCGATTTCAATGCCAATTTTTATGACGTCATGCCTCGTAAAAGGATGATTGTGACAATTGAAGGAAGATATTTTTCTAACTTGATCACCCATCTGAAGAGATGTTTGAATTCGGATTCCGAATTCCACGAGGGACGATGGAAGGAGAATTCATCCGAGGAAAAATAAAAGACTTCATAAGAGTAGAATAGACTCTTTTCTTATGAATGAGGTTCCAGGATCGAAACAATACGATGAGTTCACGATGAGTTGATAATTTTAATATTGAAAGATGGGATCAAATAAAAAATGGAACAAAAATCCTTGGAGATGCATATTTTTTAAATAGATCTTTTTTAAATTATAGATTGAATATTTTTGTATGACATATTTTGATAAACAAATTACAAAGGAACATCAATTTTTAAAAAAATTTAAAAAAATCACTTATAAATCTAATTCATTTATATATTAAGACAAAACATCCTTGGGTCAAAATGGCTTTAAGGAAAATGTCCTAAGGCAAAATAGTTCAAGAAAAAATTACCTTGCGGCACATAAGATACCTTGAAGTATATATTTTCTTAATTATATCGAACTCTATGTACATTGTACATACATATATATATATATATACCATGTTGTGTAAGAGTTGCGATGTCTGTAGATGTTGCAAATAGCGTAAGTAAATTGTACAAGTTTCAATTTCTTTGTCTTAAAATGCCTTATTTAATGACAACATTGGTCTTGCTGAGTACCAAATACACATTGATACTATCATTTATTTAAAATTCCATGGTTATTTTGTATTTGTAAGTAATATAATTGTGGCATGTTAACTCTATAATGACTTGATACAGAATATGTTAGTAATTTGTATTAAAATAGACAAAAAAGACACCATTAATATATGGAAAATTAAATTTTGTTGAAATTTTTTTCAAAAAAACAACAAAAATTTATTTTTTTTAGGCAAAAAATTGCAAAAGTGAAATTTCAAATATTTGAAAAATAAAAATTTAAATATTAAATTTTGTTGAAACAAATTTTAAATTTTTTTTCAACAAATTTTGGATTTTAAATTTTGTTGAAACAAATTTTAAATATTTTTTTTTCAACAAATTTTGGTTTTTAAATTTTGTTGAAACAAAGCTAGAGTCCCTGCATGCATCCCTGTCCAATACGTTTGGCTCTCACGACATTGTATGCATGCTTATATCTTATGTACAAGTTGCAATTTGCAACTTGTACAATATATATATATATATAATGTCCAATCGTGAGAACTCTTTTTGTAAGTTATTTATGTGCATTCACAAATATTTTACAAACAAATCCGTCAAATTTTTTCAATAATAATAATTATGTCATTTTTTGAGGACGAACGAAAGCAATCAACAACAAGAAGTGCAAAAGGAAAAGAAAAGATTTTACAACATACATAACTAGCAAACATATAATATCTATTTTCTTATTTTGTTATGTACATATATATTTGGGGGCTGTCTACATGGATATACAAGACCTGTACCTACTAGATACTATGTACACATCACTTAATGAGGAAAGTAAGATTCTCACAAGATTGAGTATTTATCTCTTAATTAACTACTCTTTGTTATTCACTCTGTTTCTTGTACCTTTAAACGAAAAATAATAGAAAAACAGAGAGGGGAATATGTTTTTGAAAGTTGTTCGTTGAATGAATATTAGGGGTTTCAACTAATGAAACATTATTGAATCCATATTAGAATATTGTACTCAATCATGGATATCAATGGAGATGGATAGGAATAAGAGAGAAAAAAATTAATCGTCTTGACCATAGATGAAAATAATATTATAATGGTCCCTAAATTTTGTACGGGTTGGGGAGCAAAACGTGGACTTTCGAGCCTCCTGGCCTTCATGCTCTCAGTCAGAAGGTTTTGTAGGGTCCTCGTGCATAAAACAAATCCAAGTTGCACCCCACGGCCCTTCTGATGGATTTAGCAGCCTAGGAGAAGTCGTTGGCGAGGAGGTTCATCAATTTTGCAGAGCCCTCCTTGATTTTCTTCTCCAAGCTGGGCAGGAACTTTGGATCCCTCTTTAAATTTTGTACTTCCTGCTTTCTTGTGCAGGTCTCCTCCATTATTCTTTATCTTAGCTACCTTGAAAATCAGGCTTCTAGTGCACTTCACAGAGTCCACGTCCTTCACCACCTCAACTTCAACATTTAGGAGATCTGAGATACGCTGCCTTTTGGGACACTCATGATGAAAAAATGGCGAAATGTTTAAGGAGAATTAGAAGCGGGATGGTTGTGGTTTCATTATAGATTTAAGATTTCTTAGAAATACGGTTAAGTCGCTTTGGAGTAGTGAAGAACGTGCCTTTACTGTCGAAAGTAAATATTCCCAAAAAATGGTTTCACAGAATCGTTTATAAAATTAGACTAATTCCGATTGAGTTATTTAATTTAATTGGTGCGATGAATAAAAATAATTTAATTGCTTCAATTTTTAAAATACAAAAAACATTTTTTTTCAATTCATTTTCATAATTTGAAATTTGCAAAATTATTTCCACGCAAATAACTCAAAAGATAATTATGCTGGAGAGTTAAAATTGTTGCTAATAGATACGATTTCATAAAAGGATTTTAAATTATTCCAATTTTTCTCAATTGAGTAATTTAAACCGGATTTTTCTGAAAGAGCCATCATTTTTAAGACTTCTTCTAATCGCCAATTTTTAATTACCTAATCAACCAATTATCCACAACTATAAAATAATTTATTTTTAATTAAATTTTGTACATCTCTTTTTATCAAACAATTATCCCTCTAAAATCTCGCAATAAAAAGTTATTTAAAGAGAAACAAAAATATGACAAAATCACCTGGTATCAAAATAACAAAGTTCTTTTTATTCAGTGGATTTTTCCTCACATATATGATTTAAAAAATTAAAAAACAAGCTGTAAACGTCTACTATCATTATGAAACAAAAATAAAACGTTTCTGATTTATAAAATTTCTTTTATTGCCGCACCCTGTCGATAATTCGAATTGAGTAGATCAACGATAAGAACACTAATTTACTATTAAGAACTGACAAAAAATGTGCATATAAGTTGTTGATATTGTAGAGATGCCAATTTCGAGAGGGTGTCCTACAAGAATAAGTATTTTTATGTTGGGACTCTTGTTCTTCTTCTCTTCCACCATATTTGTGATCTCAACGTTGATCTATCCAAAATTGAATTAAATACATGTTGTCAACCTTTGAATAATCCCAATATAGATAAAATAATACATAGATCCAATTCTCCCAAAGTTACAGACAGTAGCATGGGGCGAGAGTCCCACTCGTTATCCATGAAGTTTAACAAGATATCGAGTATGGTGTGGGATAATGAAAAAAAGAAAGGTACATAACTGATAAAGGAGAGTTAACAAAGATAAAACCTAATTAAAATGTAAGAGGCTGAAACCTTTTCGTATTTAAATAATACTATATTTTTAGTTAATATTTCTTACTTTCTTTCTGTTATAAAAGTGCAACTGAGGTTTCTCACAAATTTATGTTGCGCCTTCTTATATTTTTGTGTCTCTGGATCGGACACCCTAAACAATAGAATGTGCCAAACGCAACATGCATGGCTATGCTACATGTTTAGAGATCTTTTTTACGAGCATGAGGAGCAGGCAAGAGCGATACATATGGCAAGCCTGATTTAAGACCCTTCTTGTTAATACCAGCTACCATTTTTATGATTTTGGAGGTGGAAAATGAATTACTTCTATAAAGAGGAGAACCTTCTACATTTAAAATAGTATTAGTACAAGGAAAATATTATAATTATATTGAAATTCATAGATTTTTATTTCATAATGCATTTTAAAATCAATTTACACTAAAAATAGGCGATAATTCTTCTTTCAGAGGGAGATGACTTATTAGATAATGAACAAGAAAGAAGAAAAACCTCACGCATCAATCTTTTTTCCTTTTCTAATCGGTATTTTTTCTTTACACGGATCCCTTCTTTAAGAATAACTTTTTACTTCGTTTATCTATGAAAAAGAATGAATAATGAAATATCCATGATGGAGGGGTCATAACTCTTTTTATTTACTTTTCTTTATTTGTACTTCTCTTTCAACAATTCATTTATGTACTTGCAAATCAACGAACAAAAAAACAACTTTCCCGTGATAAGTTTCTTTGAGTTTCTAAACCACATTTCATGGACTCATTTTGCTCAGAAAGTAACTGTCCATATTGATAGATGTTTTGTTTCATACTGATGGGGACTATGTACTCTTTCAAAACTGCATCACTTTCGATGCATTTTACAAAACCAGCTTTCTGGTCCTTTGTGTCCACCAATAAATAATTTACTTATCTTTTTTTAGTAGTCATAATGAAGGTTAAAAAATGAAAAAACGGGATGTGTAATTGTGGGATATCCATTGGAAATAGATAGGTACATAAATGTTGCTCCTACAGGTGCTGCATGTACATTGAATATATATTTCTCTGAATTCATGGGACATGACCAAGGGTGTCTATAGCTATTTGCAAGATAATACGCATAAAATACACTACAACAATAATATATTTAAGGCACATAACAATCAGGATCTCATAGTATTCTAGACATAATATTCAATTTTATCACAGAGTTTCGTATTCCATATCAAGCAAATTCAAGTACTGTTGGAAGACCGGATGAACTGGCGTCGTAGGACGGAGTTTGGTGACCCCTGCCAGGGCATATCAAGTGAGACAGATGATTCGACAGCTAAATACAAAATACATTGGGTATTTCCCATAAGTCATTTGGCCGTAAATAAAATCAACTGGCATTACTCAAACATATTTTTTATAAGTTTGACATTTTTTTATTAGATTTTATTGTTTAACTTTTTTGTGTATTGTTTTCTAAATATTGACATTGCTCCTTGTTTTAAGATTACATGGCCATTGAAGCAACTTTGCCTATACAAAAGATGCTGTCTATACTTACGAGTGGGGTACTGTGCATACTATTAGTTTGAACAAGATCAAAAAACACAAATATTTTAAATTCCAGAGGTAGATGAAAAATAAATATACGTACATAAAAAAAAAAAAAAAAAAATTGGTGACATTTCTTTATTTTGTAAGGGAGGGAAATAATAATAAAAAACTCATCTTCATATTTATGAAGTTCATGTTTCAAAAACCTGGCCGATGCGGTAATATGTCATGGAGCTTATCTCTTAGTGAGTGACGTATGTACTTATAGAAGCTTTTTGTGTGTGGGAACATTAGATGGATTGATTTTATGAGTTTGTAAATATATAACTCTTTTAAAAACTGGGGAAACAATGTTTATTGTAGAGCTTAAAACTTTTTTTGAATTTCATAACCTTTTTTTATATCTTTTGTATCAAAATATTTACACATGGAACGACGTAGCTCAATGGACAGCGAGCTCTAGAAAAGCTATTATTTTAAACTCAATGTGCGTAGGTTGGATACTCGGCAGTTCGTAGAGAAGGAGATACTCTTTTTCAGTTTGTTTCATTTTGGAAGAAAATAAAACTTTCAGTTAATGGTTAGTGTGGAAAATCGTGTGCTTTTGGTTATGGTAAAAAAAGAAACCGAAAATCAACATAATAAACCTGACAATTTCAAGGATATTTTAGAGGAGAGACACTTAGCTGTCATGACGTTTCATTAGATCAGTTACAATCAGCTTTTGCAAATGAGGAGGGGGAGAAACAAACAAACAAGGACATATAAATCGATCCTCAATTCTACTCTGAGTCCAACAAGGACAAATTACATATAACTCCGCAACACATCTTTAGAGTTACTTTCAGTCTTTAACGAGCACACACGAATGCTCAATAAGGTCTTGAGTATTATTGAATGTAGTATACCTATAAGAAAGAACACTGCTCAGGAGTTAAATAATAATGACAACAGATGAGGAAAATAAAATTCATTCCTCAGATTACCAATTACAAAAAAAAAAGGGCGTGCTTAAAATCTATAATATATACATAACTATCTTTTACCCCATGACATAAAAAGAAATTGACATAAGAGTCATTCATGCAAATGTCCTTGTTTATTCCTTTCTCCCCTTCTCTGTCGTCAGAGCAGATTGTGGCTAATATAATGAAACGTCAATACAACTAAGTTATTTTTTCTCTTTTAAATACACAAAATTTTCATCACTAGTGGATTTTTAAAAAATATTATGAAGTGGTTTATGTGTTTATTCTCTTACTCTCATAGGTGCTCATAAGTAATCTAATATAACGCCATGACAGCCAAGCAGCTTTTCCCCAAACATTCTTCTTCAAATTGTCACTGTGACCACGTTCATTTTCGATTTGTTTTCGCGTACCGGTAGGTCATATGCTCTACAACTCTAGAGACAACATATCACAGTGAGAAATGTTTAAACACTACATTTATTAGTTTAATAAACACACTTTTTGTATAAGAGAAAGGATCTATCCTGGATTAGTTTATGATCTTAGTAACATTGGTATATGTATGTATTTATAGTTATTTAACTTTTCTTTTTTCTACAAAACAATCATCTCCTATTTCTATGCAACTCTTTTCAGTATCCCATGATTTATGATTTGAAAGAACCTGAAGCACAGAAAAACAACAAAAGAAATGATTAATCACATATCTTGAAAAAATACTGTACAAGGCACAGCACAGCACTAAAAAAAGATATGTGTAGGACAAAGGAGTTGAATAAATGACTAAAGACTTATTATTCATTTTTGGGACAATCCAGAATGATGACGTAGATCAACAAAATTTTACCTTTTTTTCAAGGAGGGGAAACAAGTTTGGAGTAGTGATAATTAATTAATAGTGTTTTTCTTTAATTTTAGGTCAGATTTCGTTAAATATTTTTAATATCCTCTTTAGTTAATATGGAAATTTAGACATTTTTAGAAAAGAAAATACTATTAAAAAGTATACATACCGGGTGGTGTCCATTGAAATTTGAACACTTACTAATTCAATAATTAATGAAGGTTGAGTGATTGAAATTAATACATATTTCGATATATTAATGCATATTTCGATATATTAATGCATAAACAATTAGTTACAAAAGCAAACAAACTTGAGTTCTTTAGCTTACGTACAAGTCAAACTAGACACCGAGGAGTTAAAGAAAACAGCCCAGGCCAATCACCTTAAGTCTATGAGGGCCCATGCAAGGGATATCAGGATTTCACATCAGATTGTCCGGAGAGCTTTCAAAAAAGTACGTGGAAAGAGCCTTGTGAGGTTGGAGAGGCTCCTTTTGACACCATAAATGAAAGAAACCACTCTACTTCATTGCAAGGCTCTTTTGAATGAGTCTTTGAACTCTTTTTTTTTTATACTTTTTGCCCTTCTTCAGCCCTGATGACATGCCCACTGACTATAATTTTTGGGAGCATGTCGAGGTAAAGGCCTGGAGTGTCTGTCATTTAAACACCGTGGCCCTCAGAGGCACCGTCAACCAGCACTGGGACGCCATGACAGATGACTAAATCCGTAGTGGGTGCCAGACCTTCTGCCACCGCCTGGGAGACATCATTGCCGCTAAGGGCGGCTATATTAATGATTAAAAGAACTCAGACAGTAGACGCACATCTATTTATTGTATTAACTTTGTTGAAATTATATTGCTAATTAATAAATTAGATCTTGTTGAAGTTTAAAATTCAAAGTGCCCAGATTTTAATGGACCACTCCGTATTTTGCAAAAAAAAAAAATATATATGCTCATATCAAAAATGAATTTTGCTCATATTTCATGTACAATCACTCAGTCCTAAGTTAGAGCAATATGTACGACTAGTCTTTAGATGCATGGCGCTCTTATTGCACCAAAATATTCTTGTATTAAAATTTAGGTGTTAAGTCAATCCAACTCGTAGTTATTGAGCCAAAAAAAAAAAAAAAAAATGTATCGTCTTGATTTTGCAAAGAAAAACACGGAGTACTATTTGGACAGGTTACAGGTATTGGAGCATCACCGAAAGAAATGCATAGAGTTACAAGGAGACAATCTTGAAAAGAAAAAAAAAAAAAAATCAGAAAAAAAGGTATTTTATCTTTGGTTGGACGGAAACTATTCAGATCAATACCTATAGATAAATTCTAACAGGTACCTCTAACTCTGACCAATATATAAATTTTACCAAATTTGTAGTAGTATTTGCCTGAGATGACCATTCCCCTAATTAGTGGATTAAGTATTGGATGACGATTATTGGAATGTTTTAACTTCATGGTCAACACCAAGAAAAATTAAAGGATCATGTTGCCCTATCAGATCCACTTCCACAAATGCAAGTGAGAAAAAGTCTCCACGACTAACATTCTTAGTCAGGGAGACAACCCAATCTACCAATACAATGTACCTTCGATTTGACAGACCTTTGCATTAAAATAATTTAATCAGTAGATTAACGTTTGCAAACCAATGGTCATAAAATATTAGCGATAGCGGAACCACCAAGGAAATTAGTCGATTAGCGTTTAGCAGACTAATGAAAATGCACATTAATTTATCACATAGCAATGATTGAAACATCTCTCAACCTTTCATCCTAAATGAGAGAGTCAAAATGTCCGAAATTATATTATAGGTAGTTACTTCATTTTTCTCAATGGTTGGATGCAGTGGTTTGTCAGTCCTTATCTAAGACTGAAAACTGTATTCCTGTCTAGTTCAGTCCTGTATATAAGTCCTAAAACAAATAAAGTTTGGTTCTTGATGACGTCACTCAACTTTATTTTTTAAATCAGTTTTAGTACTGATAGTCCAGAGGACCTATAGTCTTAAGATCCGTCCTAAGGACTCATAAGACTGCTCCTCTTGACTGAACCGGATCGAATAAATATGGACTAACACAACACTAGATATTGGGATGATCCCTTATAAAATTGTGGAGATATGCTTGACAAGACTTATTTAAAGTTTAAAAGACCAATAATCAAAACATTAAAAAACAGGATTACCTTTTTTTCACTCAAAGCCTCTACTTTCAAAAAGAAAAGAAAAAAAAATGAACAGAACTTATGATAGCTATGTGAAATTTCGGCATTCTATGTATCTTCAGAAAAACAATGATGTATTAGGCAACCCAATAAAACAAGTGGCGACACGAAGACCACGTGATCAATATTTGGCCAAATATTCTTGGCTACTCAACAAATGTTTTGTCCGCTAGCTTAAAATCTGGATAGATACTAGACATTGCTAATAGACATTTGCAAATAAACAATATATAATTTTTCCATTAAATAACAATTTTAGAAGACAATACTAAAATTATTGTTGAAAAGTTATGAACCATGAACACATATAAGGAGTTTTAACCAATCGACTATCCTACATTGAAAACTCTTATAATAATCATTGTATAAAAGCATTCATCAGATATTCCTGGAACTGATATCAAACATTTTTTACTGGGTATCTTATATATTGGTACAGCTGATTTCTATTTGTTAAGGATTTCCATGTTTTAATTGTGGAAATTAATGCCAAGAAGTTCTTATATTACTACTTACCTACTGTTTTACCAGTGTGCCAACATGGAACCACATAAGTTCAGGGCATATTTCACGTCTAGGATAAATAATCATTTTCTATACAAAATATGTATTTATTTATCTTATGACGATAAATAAAATCAAAACAGGAATTGTTAAAATAGAAAGGCTGCGTGATTTTAAAAGATTATCTATATGTTTAGTAATCTATGGCTAGGACCGTTGAGTGTACTTGACTATTACTATATAACTAACGGCGTAGTGTCAATGAAATTAGCTTTTTAATTAAATTATCAAGGTGAATTATGGCAAGTATGAGTTTTTTTTCGAATCCGAATAATTCTCATTAAGCTAACAGACACGTTTTGTCATTTGGTCAATACAGCGTTTTCATTAGCATCATAAATCTCATAATAATTATCGGAGACGCCATCTTGGTGGATAAAAGATTATATTTTTACAACAAAAAATTCCCAAATTTTCAATAAATCTTACTAAAACTCAATCAAATGGCTTTACGAATAAAAACGATTTAACCACTGAATTAAATACTACTTCATGGTGAATGATAAACACTGACATTTGAATTAAATCCAAGTGATAAGATCAGAAAATCCCTAAAAATTGCTCAATTGGTGTAAATTTTTTTTTTAGATCGATAAGTACATAGTCTAGTTACAGAAAAATATTTTATTCTTTGCATTATAATAGTTCATTTTTATCTACAACACGGAAAAAGGATTATATAATAATATATTTTTAATACTATTTAGGGTAATATATATCATAAAAATCGCCAATAGAGGAATATATTTGTGATAAAAAGAAAGGTTTAAGTCATTGTATTTGTTGACATATTTTGACATCCAATGAAGTAAGGGTTTTCATTGGTTGTTTAAGGTACCAAAATGGACGATATTAACGACGCTGATGTTACGTGAGCTTATAAGTACACTCTTGAATTCATAATTACGTAGAGTCAGTTGCTTAAAATTGTAAATCAAGAACTGCATTGCAGCTGAATAGTATTTTTATTGATAACAAAAAGAGAGCTGTGATGAGCCAAGACATTGACAGTCAACAACACTTGAACAAAATAAAATAAATTGTTAATGTTGTGGATACATCATTTTGCTACAAATATGACTACAAATTAAAGTTGCTTTTTATAGGATGGCAACCCTTAAATATACGTATATACATACATTGATGTGTTGGTTTTGAGGACTGAAAACCTACACCTTCGACCTATGGCATAAAAAAGAAGAAATATTAAAAGCTGGTCAAATATAAGTTTTTTAGTAGTAGTAATATATATCAATAACCTTCACCCTGGGGGCAAATTGATGAAACTTTTTTTTATTTTAAGTTAGGTCCGTGGTGTTGTCAAACATAGTCAGATCCATAAATTTCCTTTCAACTCATTATTATTTTTGTCGACTGACATTTGACTTATGAAAGATCTGACCTAAATAATTTGATTCCTTTAAAGTAACAAAAAAAGAGAAGAAGTTAATTTTAAAACACTTTATGGATTAGGCATTGGAAAGAGAGAGAGAGAGAGAGCTTGAGGCTTATTTAAGTAATACATACTCTAGACATGGAAAACCTACTTATTTATGCTCTTTTTTGACCAACTAAGGCTGATGTTTTAGAGTAGAATAGTTATGAAATGAAACGGGGGAATTGAATTAAAACAATTGTGTAATGAATGTCACGAGGAAAAAAAGGTTAAGTCTCATCATCTGTAGTAGTACCTAAAAAACGACATCTCGCAGACAGAAAAAAATCCCAGAAATCATATGGTAGTTAGCCAAATAAGGAAATCATAACACTGCTATTTATTTCTTAAGTAGTGCGTATATTTTATTCAATAATTTAAATTAAATTTGTATAGTAATATTTTATTATGAGCATCGCTACACGTTTCTAACTGTATATGAATACCAAAATTTCTATATGGAAAAAACAAAATGGACCATATTTACAACGCCCAGGAGGAATCAACAAGAAATTGTATTCCTGTCCTTTCGAAAACGAAGCATAAGTATATCATTCTGTCATAACTTATTACTTTGTTTATTTATGAAATGAAAAACTATGAAATAGCCATGACGTATCAAGTCAGAAGAGGGAATCGAGAGCTGAAAACAAAATATATAGGTTATTTTTTTGTTAGTGAAGTAGAAAGTGTGGAAAGAATGAAGTACTTGACAAATTCTAATAACATTTCGGACCTTTTTTCGTTCTCCTTTAAGAAGAAAGGCTGAGAGGTTTTACGAAGATTGTAATGTAATAAATTAATGAGTAGGGATTTTGAAAAAGTTATGTTCTGGTGAGACCAAGAACATCTAAAAAGAGACATTGTAATTTTTTAAAGTTTGAGGGTGTAAGTTACTGATTTTTAGAAAATATGGTGCTACATAGTATCTGTAAAATATCATTTATCTCCGAATATTTAGTATTTTTTAATTGACCTAAGAATGACATCAGAATGGCACAAATGACTCAAGGTCTAACATTAATTCGTATGGTGCACACTCCAAGAGGATTTCAAAACTAATTGGAGTGGCTTGGAAGACTGTTGTTAGAGCAAAAAATTATTTAGAAGAGGATGGAAAGATAGAAAGGAAGAATGGCACAAACAAAAACCACAAAAATTATCAAAGGGTATAACCTAAAGAACATCATTGAAATGAATACAACCATGTCTATGGACAGTCAAGCAAAATCATTCAGAATTTATCACATTGTAGTCAACAAAGTAGTGGCAAGCAACTTACCTGATAGTGCTAATGTAACCTTGTGCAGGATGATACTCCTGCACACCACCAAAATTCTCTAATAATTATTGGAAAAATATATCAATTACTGGGAGAAGTCAAAGTGATCCCCCTATAGAGTTAAGATAAATTATCAATATCAATGATGACGTCATAAAAGAGAGATTATTCTATGGAACATTTTCATAGACGTCATATTTGGCATCATAATTGAGGGTAACACCTTCTTGGGGGCTCAAAGTTGACATTTTAAATATATTTCAGGGTCAGATATATAATAAAACTAGGCAATAAAGCGATAGGTTTGTGATAGCGGTTAAAGGTTATCGTCCTTTTATTTCTTGGCCTCATTTTGACATCAAATAATTTTCCTTAATATGAATGAAAAAAAAAATGGTTTTCTTTGTTATACAACTTGATTTGTTAGACTTCTACAATGTCAACATTGCTCACGTCACATGAAAATGTTCTATAGAGTATTCATTGATGTAACCCTCTAACAATATCTCGTTTGTTAAAAAGTATGTATAGCTTTGCGGGTTGTTATTTTTTTTTTTTTTTTTAGAAATAAAGGCCTTATTTTCTAAGGAACTAGGATATGACAAAAAATATTTAATTTACCACGTACATATATTTTCTATTTCCTAACAAGATATGAAAAAGTAAAGACACTCTTTTCTTTAAAGTTACCCAAGCATTTCGGACATTGTAATTACTACGGACATTTTATCTGTTTTATTCCTTTAAAAAATGGAGAAACTGCTAGAAGAAACGAAAAAAAAAAATAGATAAATTATAAGACACAAATAAATTAAATGACTCCAGATGTTTCTTCTCAAACTTTGAGAAACATTATTAATTTAACAAAATATTCGTTGTAAAGCCTCTCCCATAAGAGACTAACCTTTGCTCACCTTTTTACAACTAGAAAAAAGAAAACTTAATCTTTTTTTGTACTCAATCAACTGATATATGTGTATACTATTAAAATGTTTTTTTCTCTCCAATTATATAAGATATTTCACGGCTCATTTAAAAAACAAGTTCCAAAAGAGTTGTGCAAGGAAGGAATCTCTAATGATTTTTTGTCTATATATGTACAGAACAGGATATGAAGGGAATAACGTTGCTAATTAATCATTCATGTTTCTGTCGTCTCATAAATACATTTTTTATGAAGATTAATGAAATATATGGACTCATAAAGAATGTACATTTTCTGTAATTTTGCAAAGTACAAGAGATATAAAATCCCGAAATGCAAGCATCACTTTTAAGGGTTTGTAGTAGTCTTGTGTCAGTCCTCATTTAGGACTAAATACTAAAATCCTATCCAGTCCAGTCTCAGTTCCATTCAGTTCAGTTGGGATGAGTCATCAGTACTTTAGTCTTTAGAGTGCTCACTAAATTCAGCAAGCAAAATTCATTTTAACATAGAAGTGTTTATATATATTTAAACCTTAACATTTACTGTAAAGTGTAAATGTGCATGAATTATGATTTTCATCAGGTAGCACCATTTCACAGTACACTCTCTTTACAAGTGCGATGCTATATGCACACGCCTGTAATAATACATTGTTATTTCTTAGATATAAATATGTTTTTATAAATATAATGGAAGAATATATACTGTGCACCCGGTTACTCGCTTGTATATAATCATGCATTCAGCCAGACAGACAGACAAACTTTACTTTACTAAAATAGCTATGATAATTCTCTTCATAGATGGATTTTCAAAAATATGAAATAATTCAAAACAACTCTTACATATGTAATATGTCAACTTAAAAACAGTGTTGAAAAAAAATCAAGAAAAGGAGAAAATTCAGCTTTATTTTGTTAATTCATGTACACATATAGCCCCAAATTTTATAATCATATTTTAATAAATTATAGGCTGTATATTTAAATTGCTAGGATGATTTAAATTACTTAGGAATGTTAACTACATATATTAAGGAACTTTTATTTGATTTAAGGGAAAGTGTCGAGGCTGCTATTGCTTGAGAAGGAGGAATTATTGAATAAAAAATGTAGAATTTAAACATATCTGAAATTGGTTAAGAGATACCATTTCTTGACACCCATAATAATCACATTTTTTTTATATTTAGTCATATTACTGCAGCATTTGGATCCCCACTCTGTGTATATTAGATTTATGAGTTTGAAATTATTTCAAGACAATTAATTATCTTAACATTTTGCTACTTTTTGTCAATGTCAAAAATATCTTGAGTGAAACTTTCCATTAGAAAAAAATTCATATTTATGACATATTTGATCTGTACCATAACTTTTTTCTTCATTTAAGTATTTATGTGTAATTAGTTATAGAGGAAACCCTATTAATTTTTTTATAATTTTTTAAAGACTGTTTTATGAATTCTTATTCTTCAAATCCATTTTCTGTTTAATTTATTCGTTTTTCCCACTCACAAAATCTATTTTAAATCAACTTTATATTTTTGTGTATTTAAAAGAATTGTTGGCTATTGATTTATATTCTCAAAAATTACTCTTGCGTGAAATGATGGATTTTATTATTATTTTGTTGCAAAAAAAAAAAAAAAAAAAAAGATTCAAATTATTTTTTATAGTTATTTTTTTTGTATATACAACATATATGATGTGAATTTTGTTTCTACTTTTAATATACCTAGAGAAATAAGACTGTAGATGAAGTTAAAGTTTTTTCATGATGGATATCTAGGTAGAGCGTATTTATATATTAAGAAAAATGATATTTCAAAAAGTTTGCTAAAAGCTTCTGTACACAGTTCATTTACATCTCATTTACCACAAGCAAGGAAAAGCTTCCTTATCAGGAGTTCCTATCTCTGGAAGATTAACATGAAAAACTGTTGTAATACGTACAACATGTCCACTGATATATAATATATGTCCCACCGGTATGTACAAATAAAAAAAACCGAGAACGAACATGGTAATCCTGATCATTTCAAAAATAATCAGGAGGAGTCATAACGTTTCCATAAATTAGCTGCAAATAGCGCTCTGAGAGAAAGGAAATAAACAAAAATCCCACTCCATATTTAGCAAGGTCATATAAGTTGGAGCTATTCTGATATCGATCCTTAAAAGTGTCGGTGGAACGTTAGGGGGATAAGGATCCCCCCACCCTGTTTTGAAGAATCCAGTATTAGGACTAGCCCTAAAAGGTTGTCGGCCCTTAGGACTATCCGCACTAAAACTAATTAAACAAAGAAGAAATAAAGTTTTGTAACGTCATCAAGGACATAACTTTATAAGCTTTCGGGATTGATATGCAAGACTGGAGTGGACAGGACTGTGACTGAACTGGATTGCACTGCACTCTTCACTCCTAAATAACACAACACTGGTTACCACTAAGTAAAAAAATCCTCTCGTCATAAAAATTTAAAATGACATAATTTTCGAAAAAAAAAAAAAAAAAAAATTTCCCTTATTTTCATGAGCACACGCACTAGAAATTACTTACTACTTAGATGTTCTCTCTTCAAGAATGAATTATAATGACAACCAAGGGCGTTACTAGCTTTCATCCTTTGGAGGGCTTAGCACCAGAAATTATTAACACAGTTATGTATTTTTTTTTATAAAAATAGGTATATTTTATATATAAAGTGGCAGAGGGTGGCCGCGTTGCAGGGGTGAATAGAAAAAAGGAATTATGGTAGAAGAAATGAGACAGAAAGAGGGATTTATAAAGATTCAGAAAGAAAATAGAAGACACAGAGAGAAGGTGAGATATATAGAAAGAGTGATGGAAAATGAGGTTTTACTTCACTCAAAAATATAACCTCGTAGCCCCAAAAAATATCATAGGAACATGTTTGGTTATTTGTTACGTTTACTTGCTAGATTCAAGCCTGATCTGTTCGACAATTTTGGGTTCCGTGTGTAATATCACCAAAAACAGACCTGTGCATATATATATATACAATATTAAAAAAAAAAAACTTTTTCATGTCATCAGAATTGCAAAGTAAAAAATTCATTTTAGATTACCCACTAGAAAAGCTCTTCTCACTTATATATGTATGTAATTTTATTTTTGACAAGCTTAAACGGTACAACACAGCACTTCATATTTCTTTTCTTTGCAAGCTAATGATTCCCATGGGACAAACCCGTGTTTATATTAACCACAATGAGTAGTTACACGCCAAAAATCATACATAATGTTTCAAACTCAAACAATGATCATGTTCCGAGTGATCAAACTAAAATAATTATTTATTGAACTAGAATTTATATTAGTAATATTACAGTTTCATTTGTTTTAAAGCTACATCATTTGTTTGTAAAAGGCACATACTATGGTCATAATTAATTATTAATGGATCACAAGGCATAAATTATTAAGTAAGATGATTATCAATATATGTATATAATAAATACAATCGTATTTGATTAATTTAAATGTAAGTTAGCACCAATAATAGAAAAAATATTAAATTCATTTGTCTTCTTCTTCAAATTGTATTAACAAAAACTTCATGCAACGACCCACGTGAGCTTCAATGACTGTCTTCAAAGATTGGGATGGTGTCCATAAGATTGACTATTAGTATGAAGAGGGATCAAACTCCCACTGAGTCGTGGGTGATGTTCCGCCCCACCTTCGTTGTTGACTGACGATGAAGAAGAAGAGGATGGATGCTGCGGATGTGAGCCGGCTGTTGTTTCAAGAGCCGAGGGGAAAGTGCATCCTTGGGCGGCATTGTTGAGAAGATGTTGATGGTGGGACTGAAGATACATATAGTAGTTGATGTTTTGGTGATGATGGTGTGTGTGATGATGGAAGGTGGGGTCAAAGGTCATTGGCGTTTGGGGAGGAGGGGGTGGTGGAGCTGGCGAAAGGGATGAATTGCTGTGGTGAATGGGTTTCATGGAAGGTGGTGGGGAAATGGGGTTGTGCGGAGGAATACCGCAGTATGTCATGAAAAGATCCGTCGGGGATGATGTGTTATGCCATTTGGACTCCATGGGTTTGTTCAACGGATCGTCAGGAGCAGATACATTGGAGGGAATTGGTGGGGATGGTTCCTGACTAGTGATGCTGTTGTTGTTATGACTTGGGTATGGCTGGTAAAAACTTGGATAAATGGGAGCATGATGGTGATGATGTCCTGGTGAGTGTGGAGATGGGAGAATTTGTTGCTGGCTGGGTTGAAGGCCCCCACTACTATTAGTGTGATTGTTGTCGCTGCTACTGTTATTATTATTGTTGCTGTGAGAGACCTGTTTGCTGTTGTAATGAGTATGCCCACTTAAATGGTTCAGAGTGCCGATTTTATTGCGTAGAATTCTACTAATGGACGATACAGAGGGAACGTTATATTTGTCGCAAACACCATCACTTAATAACTTATCACGAATTTCCCAAGCAAAGATCCCTGGATCCTTTTGCTTTAAATCTTTAATGAAGTTGACAACTTTCGGGGTTGTTACCCGAGGTTTGGAACCTCCTATCGCCCCAGGTAGAATGGACCCAGTTTCATTATAACGAGCAAGTATTTTTGAGACACAGCCGTGACTCACTCGGAGTTGACGTGAAATATCACATGGACGGATTCCAAGTTGTGCTAGCTCTATGATTCGTACACGAATGTGATTGGGAAGGGGTCGACCGTTTACAAACATGCCTCCAAGTTGATTTACTTCTCCATATTGATTGATTTGTGGATCTGTAATAAATGAAGCATACAAAATGAGTGTCTTATATTCTTGTGTGTTAGTTAGTTTTTTTGTTGTCATTTTTAAGCAAATGGAAAATATTACATATGTTAAATAACTATTTCTATAAAATAGACAAAAAAATAAAAAATGAAAAATTATGTTTTTCCTTTTTTCATTATCCAAGCAGCAACCGATGTGGGTGGCCGGGAGCAGTAGCTTAGTTCATAGATACTTTTTATTTATTCTTAAATTAGAATATATATTTCAATTTCTGTGACATTTCCGCTATACTTCTAGCTTCTTAAGCTATACCCATAGATACATCTATGTAGAGCAAACGTCAAAGCTATCTAATTAATAAGCCTTGTCCCAGGTACGTAGTCTATTGAATGTGTATTTATTTCAAGCATACATACTTGAAATATGGGCAATTATTAAATAAATATAAATTTTAAATACAATTTTACATAAAGTTAATTATTTTTTTGCCATACTACAGGTATTTTTAGGCTGAACTAATTTAATTAGCTACAAGATGTATAGGTTAGGGTGGTTTTTTCCCAATTCTTTTTTGAATTTTATAATGGTTAGTTCGTAAAAGTTGTGATATGGTGAGGAAATAACCTATGCAAAAATTTCATTGCCCTACGATGCCATCTGTTGGTAGTACATCTAGTTCAATATTTGAAAGTTCTTTATTTACTCAATATATATTAAAATAGACCATTCATAATTCTTTTGCATTCATTAATAATGATAGACATTATTCTAACCTATAAAAAGTATTTAAAAAAAAAAATAATGATGCGTGCTATACGCGGAGCATCAAATGTTCTTATTGTTTTTTTCTCCATAGAAAATTTTAGAAAAAATCTTCCTAATACTTTTCATAGGTTAGAAAAATATCTATCAAAATTATTTTATGCAATATAATTCAAAATGTCTTCTTAGTATGTATATTTACTAACTAAAGAGTTTTGGGCTTTTTTCATAATTTGATCGCGATGAGCACCCCCTAAAGAAAAAGGTTATTTTCATAACATATCTCAAATTTTTCTCACTAGCTGTAATTATAATTTGAAATTTTTGGTAAAACAAACCACCCTATTATACGTAAAATCTGCAGTTTAGATAATAGTTTTTCATGTTGTTGTCACTTAAATATTTTGTGGATAAAGGCTTTTTAATGCCTTTAAGTCCTATTTACATTCATAGGCAATAGACGTGGGCTGATATATCGCTCAAAATTATTAGGAATTGCAATATCTGCTCCGATATTTTATATGGTATAATCAGAAAGAAAAGGAAATGGGATGAATTTTTTTTTCAATATTTGAAGGCAGGGAATGTTTAATACACAGAGTACTCACATTTAGATAAATGAATGAAAGATTCTGTTATGACTTCTTAAAAGGAGTGAGACACAAAGTTTTCCTCTCTGGTCAAAATTATATTAGTTAAAAATCCAAGATAAGATTTATTTATAACTAGACTTCAGATAGAATCCGTATTTTATAACACGAATAGTTGGTATTCAAATAAATTTGTCTCTCACTTGTCATCAAAAGATCATTTGTCAGTGAAAAGCTACTAATAAATGTTAAGCTTTATTTAAAAAAGATATAGTATCCTTAAGATATGGATCTGTTGCCAAAAGAAACAAACTAAATGTGACCCAACAAAACGAATGCCATCAGGGATCTTCTACAGGGTGCAGAAACAAAATGTAGAGGTTGAATTAATTGCATTTCAGAGTAAGGTACTTTATTATTTTTTTGAGCATGTCTTGTTTTGATACAGTTTTTAATTTGAATTGGACGCCAAATGAGTGAGCAAGAGGTAAAAAGGCAAGCACACCCGATATAGCTCAAAAAGACATTCCCACCATCGTCAGGGTCAATGTGAGAACCATCCTCAATATCCAGCAAGCCTAAAAACGTTACAAAAAGACGTTCAGAGCTCCACGTAGTTGAGTTCTACATACAAAACTTTGCTGACTTCTAGCCCAAGGACATGTGACCTCCTTCATCCTATACTTGAACTCCCTCAAGTACTCTATGTTATTCACCATGGAGGCATCACAAATGCAACCCCACACCGAAAGTGTATGATCTGAAGTCCACCATCTCCAAGGTCTTGGGAAGCTACCCTAAAGACAAAATTGTCAAATCTTCTACTACCTTTAGGCATAGTATTGAGGCTGCCATTGTTTCTAATAGAGATCATATGGAGTACGATGCAGCCTCTGTGATTTATGAGAATATTTTTTTTAAATGTTTCTTTAATTGGTTGAATGGAGCTGCTGCACTGATTAAGTATAAGTAAACATTATAATATTACATTTACTCCATCTAACCTAGGAATCTTTTGGTGAAATCATAATACATAAAGTATATTTCTTTCTCTAGGAATCACCTGGGCACGAGCGTACACACATTGAGTTTAAGAGAATAACTTCTTCCGAGTGCGTTGTCCATGAGATACGGATTCATTTTTTGAATTTTTTTTTCAAATGAGTTTATAAAATTTTGAGTTTGTGAAACTTAAAAGTTTTCTGAGTGCTGAGCAGGCAAAATTTGTCTCGGACGATAATTTTTAAAGGATATTAGATCGGATTTTTTTTATATTTCTGCCCATGTCTAATAGATACTTATTTACCCTTTCCAATTAAATAGCTATTTGACTTTGTCGGTAGAGTGTGGATTGATAGAAATGATTACCTTTCTATGTGAAGAGTAGGGGAAATATTTTACTTTAAATTTAAATAATAAAAAACTGGGGAAAATGGAGATTGTTTATTACTTCAAAAAAGACACAAAGAGGGGGGGGGGGTGATTCAATGTAAGTATGTAATTATCTTTAGAATGTACTCGCCGTACCGCAGCAGCACACGCCTTGTCGTAGCATATTTTGAAATAAGAAAAAGAATTAAGAAACAGAAGGAGGTAACTTTGTTGTTATTGATGTTAAACTTCATAATGTCGGTCTCTTGAAATCTGAGACTCTCTTTCTTTTCTCTCTCTCTCCTTTTTTTTTTTTTTTACAAAGATACATCTATGTATGTATAAAAATGTACACAGAAAACCGAGATGGCTTCAAAGTCATGTATATATTCTACACATAAAAATAAATGAACGACATTTTTTTTTCGTCGTTCATCTTCCCTTGGTCACATCTGCTTGTCTTTGATAATGATGATGATATTTTTAGAGGTAGGTTATTATGTGTGTGTGTGTGTATGTAACAGCCATGCAGAGAAGCAGTGCATGTACATATGTAGATACCATCAGTGTGTCGGGCAGTTCAAACGATATACATACAAAATAAATGCAGTGCTTTCACTTTGATAAAATTTATCAAATAAGTAAATAATTTTCTTGTTAAACTGCAGAAATAAATTTCTTGTAAGTACATAGTACGGAGTAGTGTGGTATTGGTCCATATTTAGGAGTAAAGACTGTAGTTCAGTATCGGTCTGTTCGGGCTAAGTACTCATATTAGTCCTAAAACAAATAAGTTGCGGTCCTTGATGGCGTCATTTAACTTTATTTCTTCTTTTTTAAATCAGTGATAGTATTGACAGTCCGACGGACTTAAGGATCAGTCTCAAAAACTACTGATAGTACCGATCCTAAGAGTGGACTAGACTAAATAAATAAGAACTGAAACAAGACTACTATAGAGCGGGAACCCAATGCATGCAGTAAACAAACGACAGATGAAAGAAAAATTAGTAAGTTTTGTGTATATCCCATGTCTCTAAGTGTAAAAGTATAGGATCAACAACACCAGAAATAAAACAGGTGTGCAATCTCCTCCGTACCAGTGTCAGTGCCAAGAAACTTTCAGATACCGTGGGCATCTCCATCCAGATTGTCTATAACATCAAAAAGTTTATTACACCCCATACAGCCAAAAAGAGCCATATCTTCAGCAGAAATTGAAGTCTGGGTTCCCTCCATGGGATCCTCCTCCGGCCCTGACCTCAACTCCCCAGGCCTTACAGTTTTGAGTGTCTTGGAGTAGAATGTCTGCCATACCTCTCATCCAAATTTGAATGAGATCCTGGATGCTAATCTGTTCACCGTTATGTGGAGGCTGTTATTGCTTGTGAAGGATGAATGATTGAATAACAAATATAGCTAAAAGTAGTATTTAAACAATTTACAAATTGGTTTTGAGTTGTCTTGTCTTGGTATAATAAAAATCACATTTTTCTTAATGAAGTCATGCTACTGTAAGTAAGTTTTGTATCCCAGTCTGTACAAATTTATGTTCATAGAACCAACCCCTTAATCAAATGGTTCATTACGACGAGGAAGGGGGGGGACTGGTTGGGAAGATTAGAGATCATTAGTTGATTTCTTCTATTGTGATCCAAATATATTCCCTAATCCTTCTTTAGCTCTATAATATGATGTATACATAAATGGAAAGTAAATTTCAATCCTAGAAATACAAGGGGTTAATTTCTTTGTGTACAATATGTTGGGGATGAGAGGAAGTGAGAAGGAATGGCGGATGCTTAGTAAGATCATGAATTATTTTGAACGACAAAAAGAAGAATCGAAAACATTAATTAACATTGCCTCAAGCAAAAAAAACCATTTCAGATATTTTCAAATCGGCACTATTTGTAAATTGTAATTGTATGAATAAAAGGATTGGACAAGTTGCCATATTGTTCTTTTCATAGCAATATATGCGCTTTGTCAAAAGAAAAGTAAGCTAGAAAGCATTTTCTCAAAATGGAGTGTGGAGTACATTTGTATTCTTCGACAAATATTCGTCAATTTCTATCCATAAATTATTATTGTAAGCCCTTTGAAAGTCCCGCAAATTACACTTAAAGTAGTTGATCGTTACAATATAAAAAAATTGTCAGACTTTGTTTCAACGGCCATATTGGGGCCCACCTAAGCTTCTTAAATGTAATAAAAGTTTTAAACTATAGCTACATTCCTTGGGTATCTTAATATATCCCAAAAATTGGGAAACAAACTCTATAATTGACTCAAATAGGCCAATCAAATATTGATATGCGTGTATGTATATATAAAATAAAAAAATTAATTGGGAAATCTCCTATTCTTGATTATTGTTCAATATTGTTTTTGTGACTGCATCAAAACTCTCGACCTAACATTTTATCTATGAAGAAATTTTCGTTTATTCTTTTGGGTGTGCCCCAAATCGCAGATAGGATAGTCACAATTAAAAAATGAGAAATTGAAATATTTTATGTATAAGACAGAATCGGGATCAATATGAGCATCTTAAATCAAATAAAGGTTTTAAACTACAGATAACATTTTTGAGTATCTGAATTCATCCCAGAAATTTGATTATAAATTCTATAATTGACTCACTTTTGTCTAGGAAATATGTGCATATATATGAAATAAACAAATAAATTGGATTTTCTCTTATTATTTATTTTTGTTTGAAAAAATTGTTTTTATGTTGACGCATCACATATTCCATTGCACCACTCCTAACTAATTGATGCTAACATTTCATTTTGATCTCTAAAAATTACTCATTTATTATGTTGGTAAATACGATTGATTGAGCTTTTAATATTTTAACTTTATAATGTGCTACAGCTGTGATTCTTATGTTTTGTACTAACTTTGTTACTTCCAATTTTGTAGTTTCAATAGATCCATTCCCCCAGATTAACTTTAAAAAATATCTTGTTTAATTAGATGGCACTTTATATAAGGCCTATCCCCTTAGGGTGCACCCTAGTAAAACACCACATTCATAAGAATACTAGATACATAATTAATATATTGACCATCCAATGAAAATTGAATCATTGCCTTAAATCTATCAAAAACAGATGAGGTTTGTTTTTCAACTTTTTCCTAATTTCTTAATTACGGCTAGTTCGGAAAAGTTCTCATGTGCCCTATGATATCATCTTTAAGTAGCACATCTAGTTCAAATTTTGAAAGGAGACACACGTTATATATTTCGTCAATAAACTAAAATTCATCATTCATCATTATTTTGAATTAATTAATTATGATAGACATTATTCTAAGCTATTAAAAACATTTATGAAGTATACGTAGATCCTCAAATTTTCCTAACTTTTTTCTCTTTTTTTGTTTCCATAGGATAATTTAAGAAAAAAAAATCTATAAACCCTTTCTATATGTTAAAAAAGATTCCATTAAAAATATTTTTTGATAGAATCAATAAATGTCTTCTTAGTATCTATATTTACTAAGTAAAGTGTTTTTGTCAAATTTTCCTACCTTTTTTTTCTTTTTTTGTTCCATAGGACAATTTAGAAAAAACACTTTTTATAGGCTAAAAAAATGTCTATAAAAATTATTTAATACCAAATAACACAAATTGAATTTTTTGTATCTATATTCACTAAGTAAAGAGTTTTTGTATTTTTTTATAATTTGTTCGAGATGTATGACCTAAAATGACCTCTTAGGACAATACAATTTTGCATAGGTAATTTTTATACCAATATCACAACATTTCCTCACTAGCTGTAATCGAAATTTGAAAAAAGTTGAAAAACAAACCTCTCTACTATTTATGTTTTTGAACAAAGGAACCCCGCGATGCAAAAATTATATATATTTAATTGTGGAACTCTGTACTTAGTTAATCTTCATTAAACAGACATATTCATCTATTAATATATAGTATTGACCCTTTCTTATAAGACAAACGGAAAGCATCAGCATAAATTTTACTCATTAGTATGTTTAATGTACATATATTTTATTCTTAACGAATATATCCAAAGCACTGTCCTTCCTCCAAGCACTCCCATCTGCTCTCATATGATCGCTATAAATGTAAAGTAATACTACCCCTCTTTGAAATGTCAGCAAGATGGATAAGGCAGAGTCATGTATGTAAAGGAAATAAGGTCAGTGTGGAAAGGCAAATTGACCTCCCCCTTACATACAAACATGTCCCAGCATCCTCTCGTTATAAGTCTTTAGAAGTAACATCTTCAAAATTCAATTCAATCTGCTTATTTGTAGATCATTCAAAAATATATTTATTTGTCAAAGAATAATGGTTAAATGATTAAAAATTAAATTAAATTTATTGCTTGTAGAATGAAGGTTTTTTTTTTACATATAGAAATTCGTCTATAGAGTTCTCAAGAGTTTTCAAATGTATATTAATCATTTTCTTAAAAAGAAAAAAAATATAATTAGAATGAGTAATTTATAAAGAGAAAAGTTTTATTTGATATAATATGTATGTCGATCGTAATTGTAAGTTATGAGTTGAAACCTTCTTCTGAAAAAAGACACAAACTTGAGTTTTAGCATCCTTTTTTTTCAAAATTGTATGCAATATATTAAAAGGGACTCTCTTATTAATTACACTAGTCAACAAATTTATGCCCTAGGATTGAGATGGTGTGTTCCTAAAGCTTTTATTTCGAGACACATGAAAATGTCAAAATGTCTGCTTTTATAACTTACAAAGCCACGAGGTAAACATGGCTATGGGGCTCTTGGAGTCTCCATGACTGATTAACTGGTGATATCATCATCCCTTTTGTATAAAAGCATCAACAAAATCGAACTAAGCAAGTCCCTCTAGGTTTCTACTCCACACGTTCAAATAAGTCTAGGAATCCTTCAAACCTTGATAAATTGCTCAGGCAAAGAACTTAATCTTTAGGATCGGAGGCTTAGGATAGTTTTTATGTATTCATTGTCTACAACTAATCAAGTTTTCATTCAAATACTTTTTTTTAAAGGCACAATTTTTAATCGTGTGTTTTTAAGCTCTTTTTTTTTTGTGAATTAAAAAGATCCCATTTTATAAGTGCTTAAATAAATAACTATTGATTAAAAATACAAAAAAAAAACAACAAACTAACTTTATCTAGTATAACTATTAAAATATTAATTTTAATTTAATTTTCTTATAAATATAAATTCTGAAATAAATACGTTCTTTGAATCTGAAAATAGGTACATACGCCCTGCGTCATATTGAACTTGACATTGAAAGAAATGCTCCGATTTTAAACTATCATAAAGTGTCATTACAGATTACTTGGGAGTAAAATAATGAGCACGGTGGAAGATACATCGTATTTTGATGCCAACAAAGGAGAAGAGGTTGTCTAAAGCATAGTAGTTTTTAAATGTGTCAAAAGCATGTGACCACTCAGCTCCTTCGACCTTAATCTTTTGGATTATTCCATCTAGGCAAAGGTCGAGGGACCCCTGCAACAAGCCTGTGAGATATTTGAAGTCCACCATCAAGGCTGACTTTTCAGAAGACTAAATCCGTTAGGTTTGTGCAGCCTTCAGAAAGAAGGTGGAGTCTCTCATTGAGGCTGAGAGAGGCCTGACTGAATAAAAAATGTGGATTTCAGTTAAAATTCACTGGAAATCAACTGAATTTAGTTCTAACTCTCTTCACAAACTAGTCTTTAATAAAGTTTGAAGAATAATTTTCTGTATCAACTTAAATATGACGCATATTATTAAATCTATATATTTTATTTTATTTCCTTTTATTTAGATATGTCAAGGCAAAAGATAATACTAAATCATTTAGGTAGATGTTGTAAGAAATATTTCGCAAAAAGTACAGTCTGTAGACCAGGACACCAGAAACTTAAGATAATAAAGATCATTTCCCTGTTTATAAAGGTAAAAGCAATCAAGAACATACACCAGGGAGTCGAAAAGCCCCTTGGTGCTGTTCAGGATGAAAGCCTGTTCAAATACTGCTTACTCTCGAGATCGCTGGTGGTTGGAGCCAAATTCTTTAAAGACCAGATGAGTAGCTGTCTATTTTTCAATTTAGTGAGTGAAACTACTGACTATCTCTACTGAAATTGTAGTCTTTTAAAGAAACTATGGAGTGGATATCATATGAACTGCTCGAAGATTTGGGATCAACCACTGATAGAGATGAATTTTTAGGAAACTATTGTAGAAAGGGGGAAGGCAAAGTCAACACCCTTATTATTACCAAAAGTCAACAAATAACACATGCAAAAATAACTAAACAGACTTGAATCTTACTTAAGTACATCAAAGTTAAAGACTTATTCCTCAGTTCACAAAATAATAAATTATTTTATTTTTAATTCTTCTTTGTTTGTTTTTATCTTTATTTTTACTTTTGACATGTTTTATTTGTACAATTGTTATTTATCTGAAAAGTTGTACACTGATATGATCCTTTTTTTTGCTTCTTTTTTAGTATTAAAAATCTGTAGTCTGCTAAGCTTTCTTGCGTTTGATTATGATGAAACATTTATATTTGTTACGAATAAAGTTACGCCAGCTGGCGAAAAATAATCAAGAACACACATCATCCTACTCCAAAGTTGATATTCAGTTGACTA
This sequence comes from Lepeophtheirus salmonis, assembly GCF_016086655.4. Lineage (NCBI taxonomy): Eukaryota > Metazoa > Arthropoda > Copepoda > Siphonostomatoida > Caligidae > Lepeophtheirus > Lepeophtheirus salmonis. Next base: position 3,647,258 of record NC_052135.2, on the reverse strand, counting down.
GTGTTATGAATAAACTTTAACAAATTATATATAATTTAGAGTAAATATCCATTGACTTTCTCTAATATTTAATCATTTATTGACCTTCAGGTTTTTGTATAATTAAAAAAAAAAGTTTTAATTAGACATGGAATTCAACAACATTTAAATATGTTTGTTTTTATTATCCTTTTTTATTTTGTACTAAATAATATTTGTATTTGTTTGTGATGATCGCTCGACACGGCTTTCAATCTTGTTTCTGTCAATTATTTTGTACTCGTGTCTTTGTTAACAAAATAATATGAATTTTAAATTTATACAAATTTGTGAACAAGGCAGGGGGAACTTTTTTTTCCTCCATATATGTTATATATAAGAGATATATGTAATAAAAGAGTTATAAATATCAAATGAGAGGCTTTTTTGTTGTAAAAGAAATGGAATGAAAAAGTGGGAAATGTTTGAATAACTACTTTTTATTTTTTCATAACTCTGTGCACTGAAGTTTCATTTCTTTGTTAATAGTAAAAATATGCTAATGAGATGTAAACTTTCAAATGGAAAAATATTTATTCATAAATAGATTTTCTACTTTTGGGCCCTCGAGGTTAAAGCCTTCCTTAATAGTCAAAATAAACTACATAGGTATTGTATACTCGAAAGCTTGAAGAAATTTAAATATTTTGATACAACAATAATATGGAATATGACTTTTTAAAAAGTGTACATCTAAGAAATTTTTGAGGACTTACCCATTTCTATGCCACCTACTCCGTTGTTTGATGTGGCTCCTGAGATATGAGTATGAAGCCTGTACTAATTCACCATGAAATCACTCATATAAAGAAGTTCCGAATTGTGATGAGTAATTATCCTTGACAAAATAATTAATCTATTAAACATTAAAGTGTTAGATGCACTTGAATGGAAACACAATTGGTGCGTTTATGAGTGAAGAAAAAAACAAAAGCAACATCTCCGGGATTTTCTTTCTATTAAGTGAAATTGGCTAAGAAAATCTCCTCATTGGTGCTGAGGGAATAGGACGGACTTTCATCTTCTCCAGGCTGCTGCTCTGCTTACATAGGTGAATATAGATATAGAAAGGGCGGGTCTACGCACACACATGTAAATACATACATAGGTGATGAATTCTCAAGAGGCGGCGAGCGTAAGGTTTTTTTCTTTGCGTTTTTTCCCCGCTTGACGGTGAAATATAAATAAAAAATTCCCCCATGCATGAATTCAAATTTCTTGAACCTTTTTATCGTTATTGTTTTTTTCTTCTTCTCTCTCTGTTTAACAAACGATATGCTTCGAATCATTAGTTAAAGGAGCTCAAAACATGTCTAACACCAAATAAAAATTCATTTAATTGTCTATGAAGCAATACACTTTACAAATTATAAACTATTCTAATTACGTGGTTTGACCACTAATATATTTTTTTTCACTTATATGAATAAAATTCTCTTTAACGATATTAAAGTTCAGACTTTTAGCTATCAAATAAAATATTTATACACTTGCTTATTTCTTTAATGACTAATAATCCTCTGAAAACAGGTTCTTAATTAAAATTTTAAGCAATCATGACTTGAATACCAAACTTGATCAAGACATTATCAAAATGGTAGGTTTGGCAATATATGAATTTTTTTCCCCCTGTCTTCAACAATAAAGGACTAAAAAAGCTTTGAAACTAAGAATTAGTCAAAAATACTAAACATTTCAAGAAAAAATATAGAAAATTTCGAACCATATTTTTACCTATTTTGATCTTAAGATACAAAAAAGTGTGGATTTTGTTGAAAAGTGCAAGGAATATTTTGTATATGAAATTTGCACTTTTTTTAACATTAGTTGGCCAAAATAAATGCTATTTCTAAGTGTTGAATCGTTTATGAAATTACAATCTTATCTCCAGGAATTAAAATAAATTTATTTTCTGTCTTCTGAATATTAATTAAATAATTAAGTTTTGTTTATTCATAAATAATTTCGTTAAACAATTATTTAAATTCAATTTCGTCTTTCATTTCATAGTTATTCTTATAGTTGTAAAAAAATACCTTGGTGGTCAATTTAATGAAAGTTTGGGGGAGATCTGATAAGCTATCATAACGTTTTATTAAATTAACAACAATCGTTCCTGAAAAGGAAGGAAATAAATTCAAATCCTTCTTCCTATAGGTATAGTAAGGATAAAGGCTGGAATTCGATCCTTAATTTTATTCTCAGTCTTACAAGGACTAAGAATTATGACTAGTCGTGTGATTTTTGTTCATGTAAAAAAACAACCAAAAATCAACATAGACACCTTGGAAATTTGAAGAATGTTTTGGAGGAGAGCGGCTTAGGTTTCTTGAAGTTTCATTATCCAAGCAGCTGTGACAAAGAGGGAAGGAGAGAAGCAAATAAACAAGGATATTGACCAGAATTACCCTGATGTCGTTCTTTAATTCTACTCTGAGCCCAACAAGGACTTATAGTTAAAAGTTTTCAACAAATCTTCAGGGGTTAACTCTGTCTTTAATGAACACATATGAATTTTCAACCAGTTTTTGACTATAACTGAACGTAGCAGGAAATTAAGTTAACTACTCAGGAGTTAAATAATAATGACATCAGATGAGGAAAATAAAACTCATTCTTCCCTTACGAATTAAAAAAAAACCTAATTTCCATACTCCATACTCAGTAATGCATAAAACATGTCCTAACGGTTTATATAAATAAAAGACACTGAAAATGAATGATGTTTCATAAAATTAACTGTATTTAACTATAAGATGAAGGAAATAAACACAAGTCCCACTCCGTTTATAGAAAGGATATACAGGTCGGGATTACTCCTTGTCGATCCTCAATTCTACTGTGAGTCCAACAAGGACTTATACTTCAAACTCTACAAGAAACCATCAGTTTTACTGTTTGTTTTTCATGATGCACGTACTATAGGTACCATTTAGTATTCAAAATGAAACCGTCGAGTTCAAAATAGGAACAGTCATATTAAAAATGGAAGATTCAAGCTCAAGAACTTGTTAAATGAATGAAGTAGACACAAACCCAACTTTGTATCCAGGACATAGCCCGGAATTACTCTAAAAAGTCCTATATACATATAGAGTTGTATAATATACATATGTGCTGTAGCTAAGTAAAAATTTAAAAAAAACCAAAAAAACCCCAGAAATAACAGTGGTAATCCTCACAATTTGAAGAATATTTTAGAGGAGATCAGCTTAATTGTCATGACTTTAAATTCAAGTACAAATTAATACAAATCCCAATTTGATTATAGGACATATAGCCTGGAATTACACCAATGCCTATCCTCAATTCTATTCTGATTTCACCAAAGACTTTTACTTATAACTCCTGATAAATACCTCATCATAACTCTTCGTCTATAATGAGCACACACTCTAGTTATTACTTAGATGTTCTGTCTTCAAGAATTAAATAATAAGTATAACAGCCTTGGAAAATAAAAAAAACCCTTTTCAGAATGCTAACGAAACAAACTGTTCCCGTTTTCTTGGACATATTTTATACACTTTTTTTTATGCTATGTAGACAAGCAATTCTAATAAACATTTTGTTATAAAAAAACTTAATAATTTGTAGGAATAAAAAGGTACAAAGTAGTCTTTGTTTTCTGAACAAAAAACCTTCAGTCTTTGAATGTCCACTCACTCTCTCTCTCTCTAAGGTATGCACGATATGCATTAAATGCATATTTCAAATAATAATGTGACATATTCGAAAATACATATTCATGAAAAATGGAGTAGAAAACATGTTTCCTCTAATACCTTTCGAGATAGGTATAAGTCAAAAACGAATCTAATTTTATACAGAGTGATATATATTCATAATTTCGAAAGCTGTTTTTTTTTTTGTGTGTGCTTCATACTTGACTGAATCATTTAATTAATTTTTTGTACACTTTCTCCCTACCCTTGTCGTAAGACTTTCATAACAACAGAATTATTTTTTTCCTTCAGTAAACGTAGATAAATAACACCCCTCCAAAAACTATTAATTTCTCCATATTTTAAACATCATTTCATAGTTTTTCCCTTTCGTTCATTCTAAGCCATTTTAATCTGAGCTTATTTTTCCGTAAATACTTATGTATTAAAATTATTTCCCAGAGAGGTTACGCCCTCATAACTCCATATTCATAAGATTGACCTCCAATTTTAATAAGCTGTTTTGTTATATGTGTGAAGTTCCATAAATATGAAAATTAGGGGGGTTTGTTTTTCAAATTTTTCGGAATTTCGATATGGGTTACTTCGGAAAAATTGTAATATGGTAAGAAAATAAGCTTTTCAAAATTTAATTGGCCTATAATGACATCCCTTGGCAACACATAAGAAAAGAAGACAATAATTATTTATTTCTTCAATAAAGTAATTATTATCATTTTGGCTTTATTAATTATGATAAATATTATCTCAATATATAAATAGTATTAATAAATTTTTTTGTCTAAAGCTACCCTATGAACCATAAAGTGAGAATAATATGATAAAATTTTAATATAATTCCTTTCTAAAAATGTAAGAAAAAGGATGCACTCATACCTAGATCTTCTAATATTCCTAAATGCGTCTATTTTTGTTGTTGTTCCAAATGAAAATTTTGAAGAAAAAAAAAAAAATCTATAAACACTTTTTATTTGTTAAAAAAGATTCCATCGAAATTATTTTTATAGAATCTAAAAATATCTTCTTAGTATCTATATTTACTAAGTTTAGTGTGTCTATCTTTTTTTCATAATTTGATCGAAATGTACGACCTAAAGATGACCTCGAAGGGGAATGCAATTTTGCATAGATAATCACAATTCCACAAGTTTTCTGTACTTGCCCTAATCGAAAAAAAGTTAAAAAACGAACCACCCTAACGAACATTCCCTTACAAAATTTGCTTTAATAGGAAAATAAATTTAGTGAATATATCCTTCTTATTAAAAAAGAAGTGATTTATTTGGTGATCCCATAATAAATAAGGTGGTCTTTAAATATTAAATATATGAACATACTGGGTTGTGTAAAAATTTGGAGTCAATTTTTAAAGCTCAATATCTCGGCGTATAGTGACTGTTTGATGAAAATTACGAGAGGGGAAAGTTGACATTGGGAAAATTGCCATTTGGGAAATTGCTCTTGAGAAAATTGTCAGTGCGGAAAATTATCATTGGGAAAATTTCCCCTTATTTACAAACAAAATGAGAATACCTCAGGCCCAAAAATTGCTTTTTATAATGGAAGACCCACAATGGTGGTTAATAACCACCAGGTTTAGGCCCCCTTAAAATACTTCACCCCCACACACGTACCCATTGGTTGATTAAGCTACAGCTAAGCCACCAAGGAGTTTAAAAACCACTGTCGCTTTGTGAAGTGGCGGTTGGGGTTTTTAACCTTCTTCGCGGCCTTAGCATTCTCCAAAACTGATTTTGTTAGTAAATGACTGGAAATTTTCCAAATGATAATTTTCTCTAATGATAATTGTCTTAACAGAAATTTTCTACGTGAGAATTTTCCTGGAACCAATGTTATATATATATCATTGGTTTAATTCTTTCCTTTTAGTCTCAAGACTTTTGTACGACCCGGTATTATAAGAGTGTATTAATATATTATATATGAGAAGGGGGGTTCAGTTTTTCAGTCAAAGTCTGATTTTTGTTATTTTTGTCATAGCGACTAGGGTTGTGTCAGGCCATATTTATTCGGTCCAGTACAATCTTACAAATGGTTCTATCATTTTCTTGGATCCGGTCCTTAAGACGGTCAGTCATTTGGACGGCCAGTACTAAAACTGATAACAGAAAAAAATAAAGAGGAATTACATATGTCATAAGGATCGAACTTTATAAGTTTTAGGACTTATATCAAAGACTGATTTGTACTGGACCGAAATTGTATTAGACGGGACTGCAGCCCTCAGTCCTAAATACAGACCTAGACATCTCTAATAGATCCTACTGTGCAATGGGGGAGGAAACAATCTCACTCTTCTTCATTTTGCCATTGTCTCACTTACTTAAAGCTTAGTTAAATGTAGTTGGAAATAAATAAAAGTCATCTTAGAAGGGATGATGAATGTTCTTATAAATTCAAAGAACGAGGGAGGATAAGAAAGAAATAAGAAGGGTCGAGTATTTTTAAGTTGAAAGGCAGAAAAGAAATAGAATTTGTTTAAAATTTATCATTACGTTTGATGATAAAATTCCATGAAATAAATAACTTTTTCAAAAAGCTTTGCATTTTAACGAAATATATATTACGTTTATTCCAGAAAAAAAAATCATTATATGGATACTTAATTTATATAATATCACGCAACTTTTTTGTTTGAAGACAGACACACAAAAAACAACAACAATTTCATGGACATAAAAATAAATATTTTCGTTTCTTTTTTTCCAAAAAAAAAAAAAAACAACTTTTGCATTGTTGTAAATATTCAAGAATAACTAATTAATATGTTTTGTATTTTTGCATAATTTGATCAAATGCAATTAATGTTTGTAAATTATACTTTCTTCCGAAAGGTTGGGTGGAAGTTAGAAATTTTACAATTTTATACGTAAAAAATTAACTATCTACAAAATAGTTATAATAAGTGTAGTAAAAATTAATAAATTATTTTTCTAATAAATGCATTTAGTAATTTATATCTCGACATGTAAAAGTGCGATCGCTTTTTAATAGATGGTGTTAGAAAGATAAGATTTTTTACTAAAAATAATTACAAAACAGGTGTGTGATTGATTTGCTCATTCGGGGGCAATTCTGACCATTTGGGAGAGAGGGATTACCCTCAAAAATTATCAACACAGTAATACAATCACTTTGGTGAATTGGTTTAATATGTATATACAGGGAGCGGGGATCAAATTGTCGCCTACTTTAAACCTTGATAACATGAAGACGACATTATCAAATAAAAAACCGGTTACCAAATAGGAAAGCTATTCTTGTCAGCTGACGATATGTAGTTCAGTTAGCATCATGTCGTCATCATATGAGGAGATAAAGAGCTATAAGTGGAACGAGGAGCTTTCGAGGTCCGCCGTAGTCGTGGCATTGGTTAATAATGGAGGTGAAATATCCAATTCAACGACTCTTTCAACCTTAGGAGTGAATTTACGGACTGTTCAGCGTATCTGTAAGAAGCTAGAGGACACCTGGGATGTTGATGCCACCATAAAGAGGGCACTTAAGGAGGAGGGCGCCGACAGGAAGGTCAGGGACACCGACTTTGTCGACAAGGTGAAGAAGATGGTTGAGGATGACCCTACCAGGTCCATGAAGGCCATGGCAAGGGATCTGGGCTGCCTTGGGTGTGGCAACAGGACTCAGCACCCTGCCATGTGTCCAAAATCTTCATGCAGTAGTTAACCAAGAACTGTTATGACGTCGTAACCAAGGATTTGTGGCCTCCTAACTCTCCCAACCTTAATCCTTTGGACTATTTGTCTGGGGTTATGTCGAGAGACATACCAACAGACATCCCCATAGCACCAAGGCCAGCCTGATGGACTCCATCAAGGAGGTATTCGGCAACATGGACAATGAGATGGTCAGAAGAGCCTGCGGCCGGTTCAGAGGCCGTTATTGATGTCAACGGTGATTATATCGAATGAATGACTACTCTATACCTATATGCTCATCATAGTTTTGATTTTCGATAAAAAAGTTAAAAAATGTATATTTTGTGTTGTTTTTTGTAGAAAAATATTTTGGCGACACTTTGATCCCCGCTCCCTGTATATATATAAGATGAGGAAAAAAAAGAGGCTAGTGATGCCACTGCACTAAGCATTGGTAGAATGTGCGTCAATGATGGACACCATTGAAGAGAAAATAAGCTATATTTTACAGGTTTTCTTCAAACAAGGCGAAAACACAAGTTTGCAGTTGAAAATGTCAAAAATGCTTATGGTCCTGATACTGTATCAGTCAAGCACAAGCCATTTTGTTCCAGTAAATATGCACCACGCTCTGGAAGTCTGACCGTCAAGTAAGCACTGTTTTGATTACTGAAGATATTAACATTAATGATTTGTTTTTTAAATTTTTACAACACCGATTATAAGGCAAATAGAATTACTTTGTAAATTGGTTTATTATGTATGTGCATATATATATATATAAGATAGAAAATATTATTTATATGAAATGGATTATTTTGGATAAATAAACCATCTTTCAAAAGTTGTAAAATAATATTGCTCTAAAAGGTTATTACTCTTTAAAAAAAAATGACAAATAAAATATCGCTGTACTGAGAATAAGCATTCACTTCTTGTATTACATAAAATCTAAACTTTTTGTGAAAGCGTCTTTCAAGGTGTGAAAGAAGGAATTATCGGAATATTTCTTCCTAATATTTAGATAAAAAATGGAATAAGAGCCACTCTAATGTATATATTACACATATGTATGTATAACATAAAATTCATCTTGAACCAAAATCAAGAAAAAGAGGATATCCCGAATTTTTATTTATTTCCAATATATATATATACAGCTTATTATTTCATAGATATTAAATCAAAAATTGTGACATAATCAAAAGATTTATTTATTTATTCCTAATATAGACTATTTCAAAGTAAGGCTCAATAATAAAAAAATCAATCAATGATCAAGTTATTAAATTAAAAGAAGGAGAACAAAGAAGCATATTGTGCTTGAAAGTTTTTTTTTCTTGATAATAAAAGTTTTTGTATTTTTCAAAACAAACTTTGTGATTGAAACTCATTCAGCTATTTCAAATAATTGAAAAATTATCATTAAAATCAACTTTTAGTCGTAGACTGAGTGGTAATTCTAAACTTGTAGCAGCATGAGCGAATTATATGAAATCAAGAAAAGACTACTCAATTTTTTTTTAATATGTTTAGATACTATATGATTGATTTAGTATTTCCTTCTTCTCAAGCAATAACTGCCTTGACACACCGGCAAACAGATTAGTAGCTATTTACGATAAAAAGCATATCCATGGTAACCCACGCTGTCATGATGGTTGCTCGGAGCGAATCCAAATTTGGTTGAGAGGTGCGGCTGACATTTTGCTCCAAGATGTCTTAAACTGCAAAGTCCTGGAGATTCAGGTTCGAGATGGAAAAAGGGTTCATGGAGGCAGGCCAGAAGTAACCCATATTGTTGCTGTAGATGTTTTGATTATTTATGGCTATTTAAGTGCCTTAATGGACTTCTTGATATTGTAGGTAGTCCAAATGGAGATGACAATGGTCAACGCAGTAAATTATAAATTGTGTGTATTTTTGATTATTGTATTATGATTAATTATTCTTTATCTGTATGGAGGGCACTATCGGGTACATAAAGATGTTCCGACAATTTTATCTGAAGTAGATCTTTTGAATATACACAGTTTTATACAAAAAAAAGGGTTGTATTATTTCTCTGAGTTGCATTCTTTTTTCAAGGAATAGACCCTTAATGAAATCTTCAAAACTGTATTAGGCCGTGTGGTACCATTTTGGAACCGTTACAGTCTTTTATCCTATTTCTACTCTGATATGTCGATATTTTCCCTTATAGGTATTTATGAAATAAAAAAGACCTTTTGACTTTTTAAAGAAAAATTTTAATCTTCCATCAATGGTCCTAGAGTTGATTCCAACTACTTGATTTAGACAAATTGCAACAAAGTGAAATCCTTGAATGACGGGAAACCAGAAAATAAATTATGGCACTTTGGAATAATTAATTCTGTGTTTATTCGCATTCAAATAATTTTGAAAATTTCAAATTGGCACGACACTACTTGATGATTGAACGTATTTCTCCATCTCTCACTAAAAATGAAAACAAACATATAATTTATTTTATTCGTCTCCTAACCTTTGTATAAACGGGAAAAACTCGCTTTGATGCACTCATATAGGAATTGAAACGTCCAACGTTTGTTCTAATTGTAGTACACGACCCTGTGTACTACTTTTTTTATTTTTAAACTAAACTTTTACTTCTTTCAACATAGTATGCCAGTTTCTACCACCATTTTAATAAAAAGTATTAATGAACTAAATTTAATTTTTTTTTCATTTCCAGAAAATAAATAAATATTCAAATTAAAATTAACAAAATAAAAAATACTTTTGCTATCTTTATTTCAATAGCACATCGGCTGAAAATTCCAGGGTTTACCACGTAGTTGACGCTATTTTTTTTTTTTTTAAATTAATCTCATTTTCAGTTAGTACCAACATTCAAAATATATCTATGAAAATTTTATGACAATCAACTTAATTTTCTCTTTCCTCATATGTATATGATATAAAATGCCATAATTGGCCTATTTTAAGATATACCTACCTACAAATTTGTATAATATAATACTACCAAATTGATGGTGGTTTTTAAAAAAAATCATGAAATAACCTAAATAAGTGATTTTTTTTTGCGAAATACTTTATTTACTTCCCAATATTACGACGACCTTTAAGCTTAATACGTTTTGGCATCCCTTCATACAGATTATTCAAAGTATCTGGATAATTTTTTTCTCTATGCTTTTGTCAGTTTTTTTTAAAAATTCATCCTCTGAAGTTGCAGGCGCATTTTCATTGCGTTCCCTCTGGACCTAGGATCACAAATTTTCAATGGGAGATCAATCAGGACTGCTGGCAGGAATCCAAGTTGTCTTAACACCACTTTTGTGCCTTTTTGGAATGGTGAGGAGGGGCACCCTCCTGCTGGAAAATGGCTCTTGATGTGTCAGACAACATTTTCCTCTTCAAAAGAGGTCCAGTTTCTTCAGTACGAGACAAAGCTGACATCAGAGACTTGCTGAGGATCTCTGTTACGTAGTACTCGGCCGTCACAGTTTGGTTTCGTGGAATCCGGTGAATATCTGACGCTGCATGGTGGCTGATAACGGCCCAAACCTGAATTTTCAGAGGAAATTTCATAGTTGGAGTGGGTTCCACATCTCCTTATCTCTTGCCCAAACCCAATCTGTTTGGGGATTTGGGGCATGAAATAGCTAAAATGGACTTTCATCACTGAAGAAGATACATTTCCAGTGTACATCTGCAGTCCAGTGTTTCCACTCACGACAGAATTGAAGCCGGGCTTTCCTTTGGTCTTCTGAAAGTTTGGGGTGCAGAAGAGGTTTGTATGGCAAAGCATTCAATGAGTGCCTCAGGTAGTTGTGGACAGATGACTTGGATATTGGATAGCCCTTTGAAGTCAATCTTGCTGCAAGTTTCCTTGTGGATTGCATCTTTTTGGTCAAAGATTTTGAAATCACCAGTTTGGGAACTTTGCTAATTTTTTCTTCCTTCCTCGACCCTTTTGATTTGCAAGGGTTTGTTCATCTTTCCTTTTCTTACACCAATTCTCAATGGTCCTGAGAGGAATCTGTAACCTTTGAGCAACGTCTCTCTGGCTTGATCCACCCTCTATCATGCCAACAGCCTTGGGCCTGGTCTTCAAAGTGTGCTCTCTCACCATTTTGGATATTGAATTTCAACTAACAAACTGTGGTGTTTTCTGATCCCTATTACTGATGAATGATGTAGTCATCGAAAACTGTTGCCTCAGAAAAATTCAATAAGGCCTAATGATTGTATCAACCAAAATTTCATTTTATTCCGACCAAAAATTTTTTTTTTATTACTATAAATGGATATTTTTAATACCACCATTCATTTTTGGAAATACTGTATTATATCGTAATTGGTTTTTTTTTTTACATTCTTTAATAAAAGAAAACCTTGGCTTGCCAAATTATAATGTATATATTATCCTATGGAAATATTTAAATTAAAAATGTTCAATTGGTTTAGGTATTGCTTTATAATAGGACTTAACTATTTCGATTTGAATAGATAACGTATATTGTACAAGGAGTTCAGATCAAATAGCCTCTTGAGAGCGAGTGCGATATTTTATGATGCAGCTGTGTGATGGTGTCTCTTCTTTTGATAGCAGAAAACTTTACTGAAACTTTGGGAATCAAGGCTACAGCTGCTCTAGATATACAGATTACTAAATTTATAGAAGATGAACGGTGTTGAGCCATGACAATGATTTTTGTCCCAACAACGTGGAGATTTCAAATCAGGAGGTCTCCAATGTAACTGGGGTCCCAATCTGGAAACTTCCAGCAAATATGATGCTCATTAGGGGTAAGGGTAATGCCATACCCCTCATATTTCAAAACTGGTCTGACGATGAGCACTTCTTTCTGTAGGTGAATGAGGAAGTTGTGCTACCTTTGATTCAGCAATCATTGGAGATCGACCTTGGTCTGGCAACAAGATTCAGCACCTTGTCATGTCTCAGACAGGTTGCAGAAGTAGCTTATTGAGCACTGGCAAGACTTCATTTAGAAGGAAATATGGCCCCAGCAGTCCAGATCTTAATCTGAAGTATTATAATGTCTCAGACTACGGCGAATCTAAAACAAATCGAGTAAACATCAAGTAACTAACTCGCAACTCCTGATTCTTCTTCCGTAACCATATTCAAGCCTTGATTGATGCTGAAGGCCGATAGATTAGATGAGCCTTTAATTTAACATTCATATGTACAATTTAAGCCAATTTTCAAGTAAATCTGTCAAAAAATGTGGCCTCCGACATTCTCTATTTCTTTTTAAAGCTCTTAGTATTGTATAGTTAAGGTTACGTAAAATGATCACCCAGAGCCTGATATTATTCTCAACTATTCCTTACATCGTAAAAGTGGGTTCATTTCTGGTGAAGTAATCATCAGCTGTTATTATTCCTAAAAAGTTGAAATTTATTTTTAGCACAAAATTTATTGAGCATCTGAAGGCATCCCATAAATGCCTATATTGGACTAAATTGGTATATTACAAATTGTAGTGTATGTATATATATGTGCCCCGTCAACACAAAAGAAAGTTTTTATGATTCTTGCAAAATTGAGGGTGGATTAAATTTTTATTTTTCGACGAATTATCCTCAATTTCTATAAACAAACTATTCTTATTAACCCTTTGGGCGTGTCACATTTTGCAATTAAAGTAGCTAAAATTGATCTTCAAAATAAAAATAAATGAGGACTTTTTGATTTATTTAGAAGGGGCTATATGTGGGCCAATATAGGTCTCTAAAATGAAATGCAGGGTTTAAACTATAGTCAAAATTATCTTAACACATCCCACAAATTTGTTTAATAGCCTATGATTGACTTTTATATGTCTATGAAGTATTTGGATGCGTGTATATTTATAATAAGTAAAAAAAAAAAAAAAATGGAATTTTGTCTTTTTCTTAATTTTTGTTCAAGATTATTTCAATCTTGTAGCACCACAAATTTTTGTTCTGCTTTCAACTACAGCGTTAATCTAAATACTAGTGGAATATTATACCAATAAAAATCAAATGACTATCTAAAAAACTACCCTGTATAATAATATCAATGTTTTCCACGCCTTAATGACTACATATTACATTTCCTGCCTAATTGGTTCCTCATCATTGACTACAAAAAGGTAAAAACAAAAGAAGGTGATTGATGCAACTCCCCACAACTTTGGCAATTAATAGTTTTAATTATATTGTATGCTAGCGGGAGTACGAGGCATTGCTCAGAGTTATTAGAAGTTTACACACAGACAAACTTTGTTTTAATAATATACAGGGTGTGTAAGCTATCTGTACAGCCAAAATGATTTTTTATTTTAATGTAATTATCTCTCCAACCAGTTATCAAATTACAAAAAACGAATCCAGATTCTTAAAGCATGATGGATTTTTATATATTGTATTTTATTAAATATCCTCTCCTCCAGCCTCAGTTACAGTACTATAGGAGGGCGTAAGGACGGGCAGCCCTTCGCCAATCTTGGAATGTTTTCTTCATCTCATTCATAAATTCGTCCTTGATGTTACAGAGGGGCTGGTTGGGTTGTTGTTAAATCGTGCTTAACACAAAAAATCTATCGGATTAAGATCTGGCGAGTTTGGAGGCCAAAAGTCCGGCTAGGAGACATTTGATACTTTTTTTCGAGTTGTGGAAGGGAGACGAGTTTTGCTTCCACATATAAGGCCTCATATTGGTAAATCTTTTTAAGTTGTAATACATGGTCTATTCTTTAGTTTAGATATTTATAAATAAATTGAAAAATGTATTCCCGATAAATTAAAAAATAATTGACTTTTCAATGCTGGAGGGTTTTTATCATTTTTGATTACTTGCAGTATTCATCTATATAGTTATTTCATTTCAAAATATGCCTCTTAATGGAAATCATACCCTAAAAAAACGTGATATTTAAAAAAGGAGCCAAACCTACTCTGTATGGAAATTTTAAATATCATTTTCGTATTCAATGGCTTCAATAACAATAATAAATGTGGGTTTTATATCCAGGGCGTTCCAGGATTTGAATTTCGTTTCATAGCTGAGCAATGATCACGCATTTATCTTTTTAAATGTTAATAAATTTGGATAACTATGATAACTGAATCAAATCTTGGGACTCGTATGCTCATTATATTATTATATGCTTATTACCCAGATTTGAGTCACAATTAAGTTTAATTAAACTTGTGACTTTTATTTTTATATTAAAATACTACTTAACAAAAAAAAAAAATACTCTCTGGGTTTCTTTAAGTCTAACGGATACATCATAACAAACGATCAATTTACAATACGGACTCTCATGATGAAAGTGATGAAGTGAATTATTTTACACATACAACGCTTTCACAATTTATCTTTATAAAAAAAATGTATTTTTTGTTTCAAATGACGGCGCACATATTTTATATATTTTTCTTTGATTTTTTATTTATTTATCTTGAAGTGCGTACTAAGAAGAGTTTTTGATCAGATTCTGTTCTTTGAAACTATTAAATTTAATATATACAGAGTGTTAAGATAAAATCGATACATTTTTCAAAAATATTTAAATTGTCACTGAGGCCAGATTTTTCGGCATATTTACGTGAAAATAAGCAGAATTGTACGTTTGAATATTAACAAAAACTTCATTCCTTGGCATATTGGTAAATGTATCCTTGACAGAGGCAATTAGAGAGTCCTTGATAGCATGATATGTTCTTTTTATTTTAGATTCAAGGTAGCCTCAGACAAATAATCCATCAGATTAAGATTTGGACTGCTGGGAGGCCATAATTACTTCAAATGAAGTCCCATCACTTTTCACTCAGCCACTTCAGTAATCTGCCTGATACAAGACAAGGAACAAAGTCTTGTTGCCAGACCCAATGGCGATCTCCACCGATGTGTTGGATCCAATGCAGCACAATTTCCTCCATCATCTTCAGATAGCAGTGTTGACCCTCAGACCCGTTTTGAAGATGCGAGAAGGCAAGATATCATCCTCACTTGAGAGGACCCCAATGAACCTCTCTGTTGCTGGAAACCATTGGATTGTGATGCCAGTCACATTTGAAATCTTCATATTGTTGTGAACAAAAAACATCGTCACGGCACAATGCTGTTCCTCCTCTGTAAATTCAATCTTTTAAATTTTTGGAGCAGCTGTCGCCATGATGCCCAAAAATTTACTTAAGTTTGCTAGTACAACAACGTTTCTGCTGGCAAAAAAAGAAGCCATCACACATCTACATAATAACAACACAAGCGCCAATTTGATTTTAACACCCTGTATATATAATAATCTTGAATCCCTTATTAATTATTTATTATGACAAAATAAATCATAATAATAACAATTATAATTAATTTAAAAGTAAGTAAACACCAAACGTGATATATAATTAAAAAAATATTTTTTTAATTATGACTTGAAATATAAAATGAACAGAACTTTTTAGTTCGGTACAAGCTACATGTTTTATGAGTTGCTCGTAATAAGAATAATGTTTTTATGATTAAAATCTCAGATTTCCTTTCCTCGCTCATAAAACAAGAACGTTTCATTAGAGCAACAAAAATATCTGAAAAGAATAAAATAATATTTTCCCCAAATTTATACGGAAATCAAATATACAATGGAGACACTATGTATATAAATTATATTATTTGCAAGGTGGTGCAACAATATGTATTTTTTCCTTTAATACAACTTTCAATGTGAGTTTACATACTATGAATATAGAGCATGTGTTTATTAAGCGTTCCTTTTTATAATGTGTGGCAATCAGGCTATATAAGTAGTAGTGACTGGGCGTGGTTTCATTCTAGAGCCAAGATTCTAAAATTTACTTGGAAATATAGACAGCTGCTATCATGTTTTAGACTAGTAAGGAACGTTTGATAGAGTATTATATCAAATTAAACTAACTTCAAGTTAGATTTATGGAAACTGCTTAATTTAGACCAAAATATATATTTTTTTGATTTTTTGGCCAAAAACAACTCATATAAAAGAAGAGACCAATTAAATGACGGAGATTTGCGACGGTTTAGGAGATAAAGACTGCATCACTGGAAGAGCTCAAATCACTCATCACTGGAAGAGTGCTTCGAGGATTGGAAAAAGTTTGGGCATAAGTGTATAACATCTGAGGGAGATTAATTTGAAGGGGCAAACATAAATGTTGATGAATATATAATTATTTTTTCCTAAAAATATAACCTTGTATTGCCAGTTAAATTTAAAAATTTTACTTGCAAAAATCACAGGGTAATAAAATACAGAATTTCGGTTTATTCAGTGGATAGATAATAAGAGTTGTCATCATTCGGTTTAAACTTTGTAAAACGAAACTTTTAATGCTTATGAAAAAAAATTATGTAAATTATATGTTTTTGTTTTATTATAAAAAGGAAGTTATGCACTCTGTAATATATCCACTTTTTACTCCCAAGATAACATATGATGCAATTTGTGGCGTCAGCCTATACAGTCATTTTTGATAGAGTTTTAAAAATTATAAGGTGTAAAGGCCTTAATAACTATTTAAAAAAGCTAATTACAAAAAAAAATTAAACTTGATATTTTCAAGAGTCGAATTCGTAATACTTGTTTGAAATGCACCAAATGAAGGGATATTTTTCATTATAATTAGGATTGTTTCGATAATTAATATAGTACTTAAAATCCGTAATGTTCCTGTTATCGGTCAATTTAATAAATTCCAAATTTTATAACACCCTCTACAATGCATCATTTTTACTAATATCATACAATAATACCCTAGTTTGTCAATAGAACATGAACAAACAAACAAATTATAAGATTGATCTTAGCCAGTGGTACACAATGTATTATTTTCAATTTTTAAGAGTAAAATTTAAAAGAGATGTTTTGTGAGGACATTTAGATAACAAAATCATCTGAAAATAGTGTTGGGCACAACTTTTAATCAATATGTGAGCCCTCAGTCCAATAATAATTGCCTCAATATGAGGCTAAATCTCTTTTAGGCCTTGATCCATCCTTCTTGATAGAAGCCTTGAGAGACTGGACACTCCTGTAAGTAGTAGCACACTCCCTCTTCTTCAGACGCACCTAGATAGAGAAGTTCAAGAGGTTCGCATCTGGATAGTATGACGGTTACATATTGAGGTCCCAAACGTCCAGAAAGTTTCCTCAAAGGACGTCCTGGGTCTTAGCGGGTCCATGACATGGAGCCCCGTCTTGATTTAAATCAAAGTTGTCCCTAACTGTTCTCTGGCCCAAGGTTGCACTTTCTTATCCAGAAGTTCGATGTAAGCATCTGCATTGAGCCACTCCTTCCTATCCACGAAAATGGTTTGTTTTGTTTCACACACTAGAATATTTTGACAATATTCTTAATTTATGCCTAACAAATGTATTCATTATTCTACACGGCGTTACTTTGCTATCAAAAAAATACACCAAGGATTTGATTACCATTTGTTTCTGCATCTATTCTCCTAGTCAGTTACTTTAACGTTGATTGGTTGAATTCGAATTTGCTCTTTTTAAACTATAAATAGCTCAAAGTTGATATTTTACTATATTAACTAGAGAAAAATGTATTGTTCTTTTTATTTTAATCATTAGTTGATTGTCTACACTATAGAAATAAGATTATTTAACTATGTAATAACATATTTTAATGATACTGTGAAAATTGTGCAAGGAAATTGTTTTTGGGCGGAACAATTAAATTTCTCCATAGTTTTTATTTGAAATCTGTATCAATCATTGAGAGTTTAATTTTTCAAATTTAAATTGTTTGGTTCCGTTTGACAAAGCAAATGTTGAGTAATTTCAAATAAAACTATCAGTTTTTTATATTCAAAGCTCATTTTTAATAGCAATGCTTCGATTTTATTAAAGATTCATCAACATATTTAGGTACTTCAAAGTTATTAAATAGCCTGCAAATCATTTTAAGTGGAACTATCATATTATTTAATAAAAAATCACATTCTTTTGTTACAATAAAACTGTTTTGAGGAAAAACAATATTTTGACAAATTATGTTCAACGTAGAAAATTTTAATATAAGTAGGCTTTGGAATAAATGAACCATTGATACATACATGTATTTAACTTAGTTTTTTACATTCTATACATTTTTTGAGAATCTTGTCTCCTTTATAAATTTGTTAATTAAAATATAGAAGGTGATTGTTTTTGTCAGAGAAATATGAATTTTAACCCTCCACCTATATTTTAAATCAAAGGTTATTCAAAACGGCAAATAAATAATGCTATTAGAAGGTTAGTACTGTAAATTAATCCTTATAAGAATAACAGTAAACAAAGCAAACACATTTTCAAAAAACTAAATTGTATTTAATTAAAAAATCGTGGATTTCATGCAATTTCATGAGTTTCATAGGTTTAGTTATAAGTACATACCTTCATCTGTTCAATGCTATCTAAAAAATAGGCTTTTTGGTGACAATATTCCACTTTTGTCGATTTTTCTTCAGGCAATTATCCTCCACGGACAATTTTTCTAGTACCATTTTTATTATATTACATTTTAGGGTCATATACCTGGTTGGAAACTTACACACTTGGAAATAATAAAGAAAATAGCCAATACAAAAATATTTTTTTCGAATACTTGGCCAATGTCATGTTCATTTATTCTATTCGGCCACCATTGGCCTCACAGATAGCGACAAGCTTCTTGCAAAAAGAGTTGCAAGTATTTCTAATGAAGTTCAGCTTCATGGCTACTCGTCGATGGAGGCCTTCATGGCTTTAATGTTTGGGTGACAGATGTTAAAGGCCCTCCTCTTGATGTATAGTGTGCAGAAAGAAAATTGAGGGATTGATATCTGGACTGTATGACTGATTCTATTCTGTTCTTGTTTGTTGACAAGGTCTAAGTAATTTTTCGAAGTGTGAGCGGGGACACTATCTTGCTAAATGACGACTTTTCTGTCGGGAAATATGCCTGAACCCAGAGGAGCAGGTTGGCCTTGAAAACATCAATGTACATGGCTACCATGAGCCTGTAAGCCTCCAGGAACCAGGTCTGAGGTGTCCTTGAGTGCATCCCAGTTAATGATGGGATGTTTCCATTTTTTTCTATGGTCTCGTTGTGGTCTAGCCTCATCTTAATATTGTAGATGACCCAATATGCCATTCCCCTCTAGTCTGGCCACCTCTGGTGGAGTGTGACATACACGAAGAAGAGTTGAGGTCATAAGCATTGAATCTTGCTGCGATGACATTTCTTGTCCGGTTTAATATATTTGAGATAAATGGTTACCTATACAATTACAAATAGTTTTAATTTCATAATACAAAACTTATCAAATCAATATGATACAAGCGTGGAAGTTTCAAGTTTTTACCCGGTATATAATAAAACTTAACATTATACAAATAAATTCACTATTTGCCTTAATATTAATCAAAAAAGGGTTTTCCTTATTTTAAAACTTGGTTGCTGGGGCTCCCAAAATGGTGTCATCAACAATGCTGACGTCACGTCAAATTATTTTTTTCGTCCAATTCGACTAAAATTGTAGGACTCAATGTAAAGTTAATTATCCCCTAATGAAATAAGGAACTAAAGTTAAATATATTATTATTTTTTTTATCATATCATAAGTCTCATAGGAATAGTAACAAATAACATGCTTATATAGACAGAATTACAACTTTTTATTCATTCAGTATTCAATTTATTTAAATTCATTATTCATTTTGTTTTTAAAGAAATTAAAAATAAAGTATGGCAAACGAAGTAGATTGTTTATCTCCAAAATTTATTATTATTTTTATTCATTAATCATTAAAATAAGATAATAATAATTTATTAAGTATTTATTGACAAGACGTATAAAATATGAGAATGTATTCAATTTATAATAATGTTTTTCTTTGGCAACTTTTAAAAAGTATTTTAATTGTTTTATAACTTTGTTTAACTAAGTATCTATTCATTTAAAAAAAATCTTCTAATTTATGCATGGAGTAGGTATTACATGGTATTTATCAATCTAAACAAGGGGGGGGGGGCTTTCTATTTCTTCGAATAATTAAAAACGTTTAAAATAAGACTACGAAATTAACCATTCCGTTTTTTGGTTCACTTGAAAG
Organism: Lepeophtheirus salmonis; assembly: GCF_016086655.4. NCBI lineage: Eukaryota > Metazoa > Arthropoda > Copepoda > Siphonostomatoida > Caligidae > Lepeophtheirus > Lepeophtheirus salmonis. The sequence goes on along the minus strand of NC_052135.2, from coordinate 3,626,762 downwards.
TGAATTTGATAAATCTATATATTATGTACAAATGAGTCGTTTGATTGGCTGGGAAATAAGAAAGTATGAAAGGTAATAACTAAACGACAAATGAAAACGTTTTATTGCACCGATTTGTTTAATTAATGTCATTTAAGGGGGGATCCGCATGGATTTCGTTCTCCATCATTCCACTGCTATTAATAGGAACATTGCTGCTACTAATAGCATTATTATTATTCACGCCTTTGCTATTGATGATAACGCGTGCTCCTCCCCCGTCAATTTCCTCAGAGGCAGTGTTGATAGAGGGAGTTTCAGAGCCACCCGGCGTGTTCTTTTCGAAATGAACACGCCGGAGCGTATCTCAGGAGGGTTCATGTGGATGATGATGCCGGCGATGATGGTGATCCACTAGAGAGGAGGGTTTGTGTGAGCTTCGAAGAAGCGTGCCTGGCATGGATACGGAACCACCTCCATTGACTCGCCCGGAGGTGACGTCAAGTACTGAGTCGGATCCACTGTCAACATAGTGTTTAAAGCTTGTTTCTGTCGGATACGAAGAGCCGGAACTGAGGGCTGAGGATCCTGGGCCGAGAGAAACACCTCCACCACTGATCCGCGTGTCGAGAACGGTGTATTTTTCTTCTGAAAAAAAAAAGAATAAGAATATTTAGGGGTTTTAATGCATAATTGAGTAGAGCAGTTTGTAAGGAAAAAGAGAGGGAGGAGGGAGAGGGAGTGAGACAAATGGTACTACTGTTATATGATTTTTGGTGGAGAAAATGAATTCCTGCCATACAGAGACGAACCTTCTACATTTAAAATATAATTATTACTGGGAAATTATTATAACTATATTTCTATTCATATATTTTAAACCAAAAATAAGCTAGCATGCATACTTCAGATGAAGAAATCAACACTTGGACGACCTATTAAATAATGAACAAATAAGAATAAAGAGTACACCTCACAACCCTTTCTCCTTCTCTAATTATTAAAGGTAATTTGTTCATTAGAAACATATCATCTCTATACATACATATAAGGTACAGTTAGAGGTAGAACGGGTCGAGAACCCGGACCCAAATATGAAAAGATCCGAGATACGAATCAGCTATGGGTATTCGAAGTTTTACGGATCTTAAAAAGCTTAGGTGATTGCTTAAAAGATATCACCTATACTAACCGTAGCATCTTTATTTATCTTGATTAGTGCATAGAGCGACATCTACCTTAACAATTGCATTATTCATGTGTGGAACCTTTACTATATCACACTACTTTTTCGAGTTATTCGGTTAATTAACACTTTGAAGGGCTACAAAAGTAGATGAAAGCTATCATTGTGTGGAAGGATATACTTAAATAAAGAAAAAGAAGGATTCTAAAATAAATTAAAAATAATAAATCAAAGCAGTCCAAAATTCCAATTCGTTTAATTTACAATCCTTCCAAAAGAAAATGTTTGATTCAAAGCTATCGAACAACTCTAATCAACTATTATTGAATAATAGTTTCATAGTTAAAAGAATTGACTAACTACCAATAGATTTTGGGCTTTAATTATGTTTCTTTTTGCACATGTGGTTGTGTGATACAATAGAGGTTACGACGTGTCCAACGTTATTAGGAGAATAATTATAATAATAACCCATGATTATGTTCTATTAGTAATAACATTGGATTATTCATTGCTTCAGAATCAGTAATTAATATTGTGTAAGTCCTTATTTAATGGGTCCAGTCCAGTTTTAGGACTGTTCCTTTAGACCGTCGGTCCCTGGGCTGTCAGTACTAGAACTGACTAAAAAAAAAGAAATAAAGTTAAGTGGCATCATCAAGGACTGAATTTTATAAGTTTTAGGACTGATATACAGGACTGAGATGCACGGACTTCAGTCTTCAGTCCTTATGAAGGATCCACATAACAAATTCATAGCATATCAGTACGGAGTAAAAATATAACCTCTATCTGGATCTATTTTATTAATGGCTGAACTTCGGGTAAAATGTTAATAAAATTCGTTAGAAGTATCCGTCTATTTTTAGTTTCGGTCAGTTTGGGTATCCGAAATTTACTTGAATATTTACCTCTAAATATCAAAACTGACCCTAAAATGTATATCCGACCTATCTTTACGTACAATTACTTGTCTCAATGATTAAGTAAGCAAGCAAAGGTATTTATGTTCATAAAATGTATATCACTTCATAATTTATACGCCTCAATAATTTACCTTCAATTTTCAAATTTGAGAACTCATTCCCAATTATGTATGAGTACAAATAGTGAATTATATATAAAAGTAAATTTATGCACCGTTGCTTCAGAAAAAAAATATTTGAGTTTCTTCAACTCTTCACCTTTCTTTGCGAATTATTTATTTACTTTTTACTTATTAACTACTTACACAAAAAAATAAAAATTAAGTGTTCATAAACGCTCCATCAATTTTACTGAGTTTCCGCTTCAATGAGCTAAAATAAAAGTACATAGGTAGTAGCTACAAACTCCTACATATGTTAAACTACTATTTACTACCCTTGTAAGACACAATAATAAAAATATGAGTTCCCCTATTCTGTACAGGGTGGACCCAAAATACGGTAAACAATTAACAATATAATTTTTTTGTGATAAATTAATAATCAATTGTCCATAATGTCTAAGCCTTCATATAAGAAAGAATAGAGAGTAAACAGAAGCAATACATTTCTGAGTTTTTTGAAGTTTATCTCGGCTAAAAAGACTCTTAAAGTATTTTTTTCTGTCAAGGTTCTATTCAACCACTTAAAAGGATTGGATTTCAGTAAAAAAACAAAAAAAAAAAAACCAACATCTGATTCACCCTATAGGATCTATTAAATGTACAAACTAGAATCAGTGATGGTATAGAGTGTCGTCAGCAGGTCCACTAAGATGTTCATTATCTTTGTGACCCCGGGAATCAAGACTAACAGTATTAAGTACGTGGGCACCATCCCAAAGAAAAGCCTTTTGCCATGAGCCAATTCCTACTTTAGGTAAGAGACCTTTCAACAAGATGGTGCTCACTCTTACACATCCAATATGATGCAAAAGTTGAATGAGGCACATTTCCTTAGCTTTTGAGACAACAACTTTTATCTTTTATCCAGTCCGAAATTGAATCTTATGGAATTTGAAATCTAGTACATTTCGGAGGAGAAGTTCAATCTTAAATTTGGATGTACTGAAAGCCTCCCTAATTAGGAAATGGGCCACATTCCCAAGAAATTGACCTATGCCTACTGTGATATCTTGCCTAATAAACTCAGGGCTGTACTTTGTTCAAAAGTCGAACATTTTGAATAATTTTATTTATCCATTCCTAAGATATTCAGTAGTATTTATGTAAAATTTTCAGTAACTAATTATAGAAATAAAATAGTTGTATACAATTATTCATTGTAGAGTGTGCAAGGTTCCCCTATACGTACATAGCTTTAATTAAGTGTTATGGAAAATAATTTTCGACTCAAGAGAGCACAAAATATGTTTTCCATACTAAAATGTTTAATAATTATTGTACACACAAAAATATATACAATATACATATATCATTCTTACCTTTTTCTCCAGGGGTTTGAGGTAGAAGGAACAAAATAGAAATGGCCATGGAACAGTGCCATGCAGAGTGAACGAAATGATAGTTGGACTCCCTTTCTAGGAAGACAAATGCCAGGATCCCTACTGTTACAACTGAGATGCCCGGAAGGAAGAAACAACACGTGTATTTGATGCTCGGATAGCAACTTCGATCACTTGTACAATGCGTTATCTGCAAAAAAAAGAGAAAAAAAAAAAAAACACAGGAAAATTAATCAAATATAAAACTACATACGGCTAAATATTCAGGAAATGAATCAAAGATATCATCAGTAATAGAGTAAAAGGCCTAATTTTTATTTTTTCCAATAGTTATCTCTCTGGTCGTATAACTACGTGACACAAAAGTTGGCATTTCTAACGTGGTACAATATAGTTTATATGTAGGTATATCGTATATAAATTATTAACCACCTGGTTTAATGATGTACAGGTTGATGTAATGAACAATCCTATACAAATTATGCATTTAATTTGATAAGTGTTTATAGCGGGAAATAATATGTTTTCGATTGTTTTAGTCAACTATCCTTTTTATATTGTCTGCTGTCGTAATGTTACAGAATTTTCCTCACTATTGCTTAGTATCATTATGTATTTTATCTCTACGCTCAGTCCTCACATTGAAAAAAAAAAAAAAAAAAAAAAAGAATCTTAGAAATCAAAAGGAAAAGGCAAAATATGTATTTAATTAAATTTAATAAAGCTCGATGACAAAAGCAAATACAAATAAATCCTCAACGGGGGATTATTTTGTTGCAAACATTTTTGCTTTTGGTAATTTATCATCCTACATTTTTCCACTGGTAATTTTACGTCGAGGAGATTTTGACGCATTTTTTATTTGCCGCTTTTTTATGTTTTTATATTATCGTTCGAAATTTACTGTTGTATCTCAATCAAATTAAGTATAGATAGGAGAAAAAGAAAAAGGAAAATAATATCTGTATGATTTACCTATCATTTGTTTTTCCTTGATTTTGAATTGTATACATTCAGTCAATCCATCATTTTTGGGGATTTCAAATATTATCCCAAAATTGAATAGTTACTTAAAATACCACGTAATCTTTATATAAAATTGCAACTATGTTATATTTTTATAATTATGCTAAATTCATACGAGTTGATCAACACGAATTTATTTTCAAAAAGGCTTTTTTCCATAGCAACAGGTTGCGTGATTGAAGCTTGATAATTTATAACACATTGACTATTTCTTTTTTTATTATCATTTATCAATTATTTCTTCCTTATTTTTTTTTCTTCTTTTCCTTGCACGGTCTATATCAAAAAGGCCAAACTGGACACGGAGGAGTCAAAGAAAACATCTTAGACCAATCCCCTCAAGTCCATGAGGTCCCATACAAGCGATCTGGGGGTTTCACAACAGACTATCTAAAAAAACAGAAAAAACTGTCTAAAAAGTTGGTGGGAAGAGGCTTGTGAGAGCGAAGAGACAATTTTTGATAACAGAAATGAAGAAACCCCATCTTCCCCGTTCCAAGAATTTTTTGAATGAGTCTTTTGAGATCTTTTGAACTCTCTTTTTTTTTTTTTTTTGACACTTTTGCCCACCTACAGCCCTAATGCCAACCCCTTTCCAATATGCCTTTTGGGTACATGTCGAGGGGAAGGCCTACAGTGTCCTTCATCCGAACACCGAGGCCCTCAAAGTAACTTTGTTTAATCTAAGAACAATCAAACATCACATGCCATCAAGGGACTCTCTGTTTTCCTCCATCAAGGAGACAATTAGCAATATGCCAAGGAAATACCTGCTTCTCCTTCTGATTCCAGTCAGGATTAATGTTGGTGACGGACACATCAAATGCACTCTTTCTCACCATTCATATGTACAATTCAAGCTAATTTTTAAGTAAATTCGCCAATAAATATGGCCTCAGTGACAATTTAAAGATTTAAAAAAATGCTCCAATTTGATTTGTGCACCCTGTCACTTGTAGTATTCCTTTTCCGAAACTGATAGACTAAAAGGGGATACAAAAGGGAAGGTGGATCCATAAGAATACAAAGAAGAGTTCATGACGTCATTTAAAAAAAAAAGACATAAATCAAATTTAAAAAAGAACCCAAAATAAGCATATATATTTATATATAAAGTAAATATTTGAACTCTCTATCTGCTTTCAAAAGGATAATAAAAAAATATGTGTGACCTACATTGTGAGTTTCAACTAATTCACAAAAAGGATAAGAAGGAATGCCTTTTAAAAATAGTTGTCTTTAGAGCAGTATAAAATAGGATCTAGAACGTAGGAAGTACTTTTTGTATTTGTAATCTGAATATGATTTAATTATTTCCTAAAGCTATCATCTCTCCTTGTTGGACTCAAAGTAGAATTGAGGATCGATATCGGAGTCCTTTCTACCAATGCACTTTTTTATTTCCTTCGATCCTCCTCCCTGATTGTAGCTAGTCTAATGATACATCAACCAACATACCAACATATAGGCATAAAAAAATTGTCTAGATGAGAATCCCTCCTTTTAATTTTTCTATTAATTTTCGGAAAAACTTTTTTCCACTAATTTAGAATTTATTAACATTGTAAAGAGATAAAAAATCTATATTTTTTTCGTACTTCCAAAAACAAAAAAGTTATGGATAATAATATAGTAAAACAAAAATAACACTCGATAACTTATTCATTTCTGCAAATATTGCAAAAATTATGTTTTAAAATGCTCTGGAAATTGTTAATAATATTCATTGTAATGTTGAAGTCCATTACTTAATATCCAAAATGCATCGTTTTGTTGCATTTCTTCTTAAAAATTGAAAATTGACATTTTATGAAAAACAAAAAAAAACAAAAAATATTTCAGTGAAACATCTAATTTCTATGCAAACGAATCTCCAGAATTTTTTACAAACTTGATTTGACCTATGAATCAATTTTCTAATATATTTTTTTTCTTTTTGCACCTAAAAAAACGAAAATACAATTTTCACACATTTTTTTTGCGTAAAACTTTTTTTATTTTTAATAAATTTCGAAAACGCATTATTCGTATGGTTTTTTTATGACGCAAGTCACTTTTTGATTTATAGTCCAACCCCTTATCTCTTCATGTTCAGCTCCAAATTTTTAGTATTTGTGTTTTTGGTATAGAATACACTCATAAAGGACATACACAAACAAACTTCATTATATATCCAAGGATAATAGAAATACAAGGGTTGACTATCATGTAATCTGGGCTAGACAGAAAGAGATTTGAAGTTATAGAGTGTAGCAACGGTTTATTAACAATATATAATACAAGAAATTATATGATTCATAGTAACTGTATATACTCTTTGACGTCACTATTAAAAAGTGTAGTGGAAGTCGGAAAAGCGTTATGGTATAACCTTGTATTTCTATTAACTTAGTATATATCAAAATAATAAATATACAAAAAATACTGTATAAATGAAACTATGATTTTTATAAAAGACAGAATTCTTCTTAACAACAGGAATTTTCCACAACCTATTTTTTTTAAATATAAAGGCTCTGCCTTTATTTCGTTAAAATTTAAAAAAAATCAAAGATCTTATATATACTTTGAAAAATGAAAGGTCAAAAAATCAATGGTTTACTTTTTTTTCATAACAAAAATAAAGAAAACCTTAGTTTTATTTAGCTATTTGATAGCTTTTTAATTATACTTGCCAAACATTTTGATGGCATACGAAATATCCCTAATCAAATATTCATCAAAATGCTAATTTCTTCATATTTAAGAACTCTGGTTTGGATTGAATAACAAATCCACAAATTCATTTTTGAGCCGGTCTAGTGTCAAAAATACATATATATGTATAAAATAATATTTAAGTATTATCGGTTAATAAATTTACCATTTTAGTGCGTGTAAGTATAAAAACTATATTAACGCTCACCTTAAATATAAATTAAAGGAAATTCATTTTTTTCTTAATGTTATTTGACTAAAAGCGGCTAACTTTGAATATATCCTTACAATACAAGTCAAAATTATTTTAATAATTTATGAAAAAGTGTTGTTCCTCTTGATTTAATGTAAATTGTTTTCGCAGATTTGAAGGCACGAACGAACAATTTAGTATAGATTCATATTTTATAGCAAAAAAATAAAGTTTGTCTGTCTATCCCTATGAAAGACGGTCAAGGGGAGGACTTTATATAGTGCCCCATGATCCGATCAGTCCTTTGGCCGGTCCTTAAGATATTTCGTACTACTTGAACTAATGATAAAAAGGTGAAAAAAAAATTGACTGACTTCATGAAGGAACGAACTTTATAAGTTTTAGGAATGAAATGGACCAGACTGACACTGAACTGGACGGGAATACAGTCTGCAGTCCTAAATAAGGATTGACATAACACAACTAAGAAATAACAATATAGTCCTATTAGTAAACAATTGCAGGCCTGTACATATAATATCGAACCAGTATATAGTTAAAATTAAATTTTGAAAGGGTCAAAATTAAAGAATTACAGATTACGAATAACTGCAATGCTAGAGATAAAAAAGTAAAGTTGATAAATTTCCTGGGAATTGGCGAAAAAGGATCAGAAATTGATAAAATAGTTTTTTAAATTGCTGGGAATTATCTATAATTACCGGTAATCACCGCTAGTTCTTACCCAAGATGCAAGTAGAATGATGATCCCTATAACCCCAGGAACAGCAAACGTTAGAACACCAGTCCGATCATATTCTACCGCCAATGCTACTCCAACAGCTCCAACCATGTGTAGAAGGGATTTAGCTTGCTCTGGTAGTCCTCCCATGGCAAGAACAGTTACCCAATATGCCATTGTGGCTGCGTAGAAATCGCAAAACTGAAGGACTGTATATTTCATGAGACAAAAGGAGAAAATATCCTGGTCACAAGCGTGATAGAGCTGAGGAGAAAAAATAAAGAAATGTGATTTAGTGTTCCAGATAAATAAATATCTAGACTGTACATAAGAAATACATGTAAAAATAACCTTTAAACAATATTTACCCCCTAAGCTTGACCTACCACTCTACGCTATAAACATGAATAATAAAATTGTATGTACCACTTTGAAGGAAAATACTTCAGCCACTCCCCCCACACTACCAATATAGTATAAAATATAATTTGATCTTTAACCTATCAAAAGTAAAGGTTAAACAGTATAAAGAAATAGATTCATTCGAATCATGAATCTAAATCACTTTTACTAAGATCACAATATCTATTTTTATGATTCAAATATGAATAATTAATACATAAGGTATACATAAATAATCTATGATCCAGTTACATTTCCTATACTCTCATAAATTAGAAGTCGGTTTTATCATATATCCATTAGTACTTATATAAATGGAACCTAACGACCATTTCAAAATCAATAGCCGTTTAAATTCCAAAAGTAAAAATACAATTACTTTTTTTGTTAATAGAACCTGGCCTCAAGTACAGAATGGGAACCCGAAACTTGGAGTAGCATATTATGATTTATCTCTGTTATTTTTCAATACATTGTTTCATTGTAACCAAACGTAAGACATAACTAAACATTTTATAGAAAAATGAGCAACAACAAAACCCTAACAGGTTACAATCTCCACTGAGCCGGTGTCAGTACTGAGAAGGCTGCATAAAGCGTTAGCATCTCCACTGGACTGCCTACAACATTAAGAAGCCAGTTAAGGAGCGCCTCCTCCTATACAGCCAAGAAGAACCAAAACTTCAGTAGCAAGGATATAGTTGACCTCTGGCCTGCCTTCAGGTGGCTCTCTTCCAGCCCTCACCTCAACCCATTGTAGTTTGGTGGCCCTTGGAAAGAAATGTATGTTGCACCTCTCATCCAAATAATCATCGTCCAGAACTGCCAATTTCTTCGACAGTTGATTTAGGCTGTTATTTCTCTTGAAGAAGGACGTATTCAATAAAGAATTTAGCTAAATATCGTATCGAAACAAAAATTGGTTAAGAGTTTTCTTAACATGATTCCATAAAAGTCAAATTTGTCGGAATTATTATTCAGGTGCTACTGTAAGTATTGTGTCCCCAGTCTAACCATAATTATACTTTTAATTTTATATACAGGGTCCTTCAGATATATTCGGACCATATTTTACTACATCCTGAACAATAAGAAAAGAAAGATGATGCCGATGGTGTTGAGTTTATCTTTCCACAAGACTCGGATCCTTCTCACAAAGCCTGTAAGACATAAAAATTGTTTAAAGAAGAAAATGTATCATTTTGACATCCCCACACTTGGTCCTCTAACTTTTATGATATTAGTCCCATAGATTTCTTCTTTTAGAAGTAATTAAAGAGGAAGGTGTCTGTCAACACAACAGCATCGACTCCTTGAAGGCCTCAATCATCAAGTACTGGGACAATAATAAGCCTCCTCTACAGACGTGGTCAAGACCTACAAATCTTTTAGGATCATATTTAGGTTCAAATTATTGGTGAAGATAGCGGACATAGTGAATGAATTTTTCCTTCTATATTATGAAAGCTTGTGAATAAACTTCAAAACTCCACTTGCTTCTCTTTTGATCAGGAAGCAGTTTAAGGTAACCCGAATTTACCTAAATGATCCTGTGGTTTTGTTCGGTGCTCAAGAGTTATAGTGGTACTTGGTTACTGACGCATTTAAAGCTGTATTATATCAAGTTGATATTGAAATCAGTACATCTTACATATAAAAATATTATTCATCGGATCAATTAGCCCACAAACTTTCTGAGAATTTACCCAAAAGAAAAAAAACAAAAAAAATGTTATTTATGAACAAAGCAAGAATGAAGATTGTCTTTTCTATAAAAAAAAAAGTCATTAAATTTCTGAGCTATCCCGATCCCTTACTCTAGGCAAAAGTCCTGCAGACTTAGTAAGGTCATATCCATTGTCTTAAACAACATTTTTGGTTACATGTTTAGTCCAAAAAGTATTGCAACGTATCAAAATACCAATTTTGATACCTGAACCGATACGAAAATATTGGTATCCTTGCGACACCAGCTCATTACTTTAAGTACAAATGACAGTAAAACCATTTTTTACATTAATAGTCCCCTCTTTGATTAAGTATTTTATTGGACATGAGAGGATAAGTGTTTTTTAAATATCTTTTGTATTCAAAAAAGTTTTATATGTAAAATGTTTTATGTACTCGGATTGGTTGTTTTGACATTCTACTTCACAAAGTATTCACTCTGATATTGATTAAACTACAAATTGTCAGTCAACTACAGCTTCTATGGGCTTTCATCCTTCGGAGTAAAATGTTGGCGTATTGTAAACTAGGAATTTCCCTAGTTGGTAAAGTAATTTATGCAGCATTTGATATCCTTTTTTGAAAATATTAGCAAACTTACAATAGGTGTAGTAAAAAGAAATCCGTTGTATTGAATGACTTTTTTCCATTAATTTTTATCTCATTGGCGACTTAAACAGTGCTTATAGAACAATTCCACTCACCCATTTCAACTATTTTTCCACATTTTTGAAAATTGGTCTTCAAGAGCGTGATACATCTCTGATATAAAAAATTACTGGAAATGAATGCACGAAACCAAAATACCAGGTGATTGGCTGCTATAATATCAATACCGTAAACACTATTAACATTTTCAACTACCATGGTAGCGTTTTCGTATAGTTCAAAGAAAACAGATAAATAATTATGGATGATTGTATTGTGCCCATCTTTGACGAACACTTAAACAACATGACTCAAACAATCACAAAAATGTTGGAGAAGTTTGATTAATACGAAAGTTTATCTTTCTAACTTCATCTACGGATAACCGATCGCCATTTTATAACGCGAGATACAGATTGTTAAACCCATCTATTGAAAAAATAATGTGTTTATTTTTACTACACCCATTACATAGGTACCCGACTCAAACTAAAGAGCATGAACAAATCTAAAAAAGTATACAATATTCGTAAAGTGGTGTGACAGTCTGTGGCTTATTTTAAAAAGATGGTCCATGCTCAGAAGACTTTTCTCAGTGCCTTCTTTGTGAATAACGCAAGAACGACGTTATTTTTTACTATTTAATATTAGTATTTAAGGAGTTATGCTATTTTTATAGGAGACAGCGCCACTTTTTGTCGAATATACCCTTATTTTATTTAGTAGAGATAAAGTTAATTAAATATACCTACGAATTAATTAATTATTTGCATTGATGAAGTGTTGAATCCCAAAAACGAAAAATAAATAAACAAATATTTAAATTAATAAAAAAAGCAGCCTTATGAACTAAATACATAATAATAAAATATGTAATCTAAATTATTTGATTACTCTACTCTCTTTAACCATTTTCTACCTATCCATGAAAAATATACTACCCATTTATACTAAATAGGTACTTGTATGTGTACATATGAACAAAAGTAACTCATAGAATGGGCATTTATTTTTATGGGCAATGAAGGGGCTTCTCTACATATCTTTCTTCTTCATTTTCAACGTGAGAAGCATTTTAATTCTCTATTTATTATTGTTACAGGGGATTATTTTTTCCCCTCTTTGAAGGTAGATGTAGACATTAGTGTTGTGCTTTCGTCTGAAAATCCTAGATCTGCTCTGAGACCGTTAAGGTTCTAGACTGTGGGCGAAAACACTTTTACCGAAGGACATTTTGTTGAAGGATAAATAGCCGAATTTATATTGTGCCAAAAGACAATTTTCTTAACTTAAATTTCACTGAAGAAATATTTGGCCGAGAAACTATATAAGGTGTAGTAAATATCAATCAATAAGAAATCTATTAATGTTAATCAGCATTGACAATCAAAACAGTGACTACATGACTCGAAAATTTCTATCATTTTATCCACATTTCTGACAATTGATCTTCAGGAGCGTGGTGGATCTTAGACATCAAAATTACCTCAACAGAATACACGAAACCAAAATAGAGCGTGATTGCCTGTTACAGTATCTGGAACGCAAACACTATACATATTTTAGGCCACCTGGCTTGCATTTTTGCCTTGTGCGAATAAAAATTGTAAAATATGGCATATTTTCTCTTTGTTGGTGTCCATCTTTGACGGAAACTCAAACAATACTGAGTCAAACAATCACAAAAATAAGTTTTTACGTACGAAATCTTATTTTTCTAACACAATCTAGCGTTAACCGATCACCCAATAATTATCAATTAATAACTATATTGATTAATGAACATAATATAAATAAAACAGAGTATCATGTGGTTCGAAGGAAGTTCGAATACTACCATTGTAGTACTTTATATAAATTAACTAATGAACAAGTACGACAGATATTAAAATAATATAAGTGCGAATCACTTCACCATTATCAATTATTGAAATTCGGTGGGTTTTTCATATTGAAAAATACTCATGGATTAATGACAACACCAGACAAGAACAGTGGTTTCTTCTTCGTTATGATACAGAATAACGAAATGGAAATCAGTGCCCTGCCATGATAATATACCTTCGGAAAAAATGTTTTACCCAACAGTCCATTGAAGTTTGATCTTGACAGGTCTCTTTTATAATTCAGTCAAGATTGGTTCCATATGAAGTTAAATGTCTTTTATAAATCAGAATAGAGGAATAATCATAACGGTCTTAGACCGAGTCCAAGAATTTCAGATAGAAATCCAATGACGAGTCTAAGGCCGTTATAACTATTATTGTACTGAACTAATTTGGTCTTTAAAGAAGCTCGATCTGGACCGATTTCTAAAAAAAATTCGTCTTGAACAGTCACATTTTAAATTCCTGCTAGACATATTCTATAGATGAATTGTTGATTACGTCATGTGTGTTTCAAAATTGTAAGTAACTACACAATAACATCATGAAGTTCAATATGTTAAAGATTGAAATCTATCACGGAGATCACGGTTTGGACCAAAATATCGGTCGAGAAAAAACCATTTGAGACTGAACCGGGAAAAAGTTTGGTCTTGAACCAAGTCTCAACACTAATATGTATATGTAGTGACTAGAAAAAAAAAAAGAATAGATGAAATGGAAAAAAAGTTCACCCGCTTTTTTAATTAATAATATTATTAATTACGTATATATATGAGGTAAAAATACAAACTGCTTTCATCATTTATTGATGAAAAAAACTGTGTTCATAATATAAATTCTAATCAACAAACTTGTAAAATAGACCTATTAGATTTTTTATAGGGGAGAGGGGGGGGGGGGAGGATCATTTGCTTGATACATACTTTATATATGTTATAATAAATATGTCTCACGACGAGACTCTCAGGTTGAAAATATGTTTTAAAATTAAATTTTGACAAATTCAAATCAAGTCTCCTCAAAAATAAAGGATTAAAAATCTTCAAAATTTAAATATACCATATATTGATAGCTTTTGTAAATTTCAAGTCGACATAGAACACATTTTACTTCATGATGTCAAAATAAAAGTATACTTTATTAATACTAATATTATTCCTCATTAAAGTCGTCTTTAAAAAATACGGATAGAAAATTCAAATAAATTTTTACATTCAACGAACCCTGCATGATCTAAGAAGTTGACTTTTATCAATAGATGTTGTTTCTCTGAAGGTTAATAGGAGGGTGTTCTGTTAAGTTTCAGATCTAACGAATATACAAAACATTTTTTCTGATTTTTTTATTTAAATTTTCAAGATAGTATTCTATTAACTCTACACACTTCCCCCAGCAATGCTCCCATCTCCGTGACCCGTCCAAATGGTACTCGGTGTTTTTTTCTGCAAAATAATTGTTCACGAGACACTTTTTGTTTTGGGCTCAATTACTCCAAGTGAGATTGACTTGAACACTTTAAATTTGAACACAACAAGCCTATATATGTCTGCTATTGTTTGAATCTTTTTTAATAAAACAAAATTTGCTTTTCGTCGACGAATAACTCCGAGCAATGTCAGGTACTGTCACTATTAGTGAAATACATTTGAATCCGGATATAATAAAATATGATTATCGTCAACGTTCTTTCAAATACCATAAACAATTTTCATAGAAGAAACACAAAGTCAAAAATCCACGTATAGTTAATAAAACTTGAATTACATAAGGGCTGCTTTTCTATTCAATGCACATGCTGTAGTTCAATGTCCTCAGGGAATAATATATATATATCAATTATGAAGACATTGTTAGAGTTCCCTTTATGGTAATACGATTGTTTTCAGAACTATATACGTTTGAAATGCATACTTGGTTTTAATCCAAACAAAAATATATAACTAATCATTAAATCGACAAAAAAAATTGATTTTTTATTGGTAGTATTGGTTTATAATTTCCCTCGATGTCATATTTTCTAGGTATTTATACCTCGAAATTGGAGAGAACTTAAGCAGGAAGTTGAAATTTAACTATTGAAACCTTTGTATATTATTGATTATTGGAGTATGAGGTGAGGAATCTCGACTTTTTTGAGTTATAACAGTTGTAATTCCTTCCAGTCTCTACCTTCAGTCCACGGATTCACTCCGAATTCCTTCCTCCTCCCTGATACTATAAAAGAGATAAAATCACAAAATTCCTCCTCATATTTAAACCTTCATTCAAGATCCTTCAAAGTACTAATTGTCTGAATAACTCAAAATATTCGAGACTCATCTCCTCCTACTTCAATAAATCTATGTTTATCTGCATGATGTTTGAATGTAAATACAGCATTTTTGATATAAGAAATACCAATGTGGTAATACCAATGAAATCTGGCAAGCGTTCTGCATGTAGTACTGATTGTGTTTACGGGGTCTACTGTATATAGTGCCCTCTGATTTATATCATATTCATATGTTTAATCTAAGAAATAAAAAAGTAGTCATATTATTGAAATCTCGCCTGTTTTGCATGTATTGCTGAGTGTGTATATAGGATGCATTGTAGATAGTGCTCTCTGATGTATATGATATTCATATTTTTGATCTAAGAAATAACAATATAGTCGTATTAACAAAATCTCATTGGTGTTTTGCATTTATCATTGAGTGTGTAAAACTAAAGCCTAATCACTCTCTCCCTGCCTCATCAGTCATAACGTCATTTTTTTTTCTCAAGCTGTGTTTATCATTCTTTAATTCTTGAGGAGAGAACATCTATCATGTATGTATGTAGTAACTATGTGTGAGTGAACAATGGTGAGTATCGCTGAGGATTTCTTGAGTAGTTATCTTCTATATTTGTTAGGGAAAGTTTGTCTGCTCAGCGACACCTAATAACTCCGGGCAATGCTGTGTACTACCACTAGTAATAGGTATTGCACGTCGTTCGACTAAGTAACGCTATTTCCTAGTTATCAAAAGGTTGCGATAATTGAATTTTAACCTTCCCCTATTCTGTCTCCAATTTCGAAATAGAAGAAGAAAGTGTGACGTGCTGTCAAAATTGTAAGCAATACTCGCTTATTTGGAGGGGATTTAAATTTAAGTGATCCAGATGCTTCTATATGTAATCTAGTACAAAGTAACAAATTAATGCATTATTTAACACACCGAGTCTTGTAGGTATAAGACAAAAAAAACAGCCTTTGATCCAAGAAATGGAAATCTTCTAAAAAGATGGATTGAGCTATGAGAAAACTCTCTGTTTATTTTAAAAGGAATGAAATTTGAATAAAATGAAGTACTTGAGTAGTAGTAGTGAAAAACAAAAAGAGTGGGAATATCAATCATAGAATAGGATATTCATATGTTTTATGAATGTATTCGTTATATAGATGTTTCTTAAAGCAATAAAAAAGAAAGAAAGATAAATAAGGAGTAAGCACTCAAATAGAAATGAAGTACTTACTATATAATTGATGATTAGTAACAGTTTATTGGGGTAATAAATAAATAAGCATGTAGAGAGAGAGAGATAGTTAAAGAGAGAGAGATCAAATGCTTTGTACTTTAAAGTCTTCATAAAAAATGAAAATTAAATTTCCCAAAAGTTGTTTCCCTCGAAACCAACTTCGAAAAATAGGAATAATCATATTTACTCCCCTTCTAATACTGTGTTGGTCCTCATTTAAGACTGAAGAAGTGTCCCAGTCTAGTTCGACCCAACTTGTTGATACTTGAAGAAGGTAATATGGATCCCACATGACGTCATCAAGGGAACTTTCCCTTTTTTAAATTATTCTGCTATAATAGGCGAAACAAAAATAAATCCATTATTTTTCGAATACATGGCTTTATTGATGTGTATCTAGATGTGTATAAGTGTGATCGGCTTACGTTAGATGGCATTAAAAAGATAAGATTTCCCTCTTAAAAAACTTTATAAAGAGTTTTTGCAAATTTTTGTCTCAAGTTTGTCTTGCAGTTGTCAAAAATTGACACCAGTAAAGAGAAAATACGGGATAATTTAGAATTTTTTTAAAACAAAGCGAACCCAAGACAGGCGGCCGAAAATGTGACGAGTATTTATGGTATTGATACTGTAACAGACAATGACGTCGTATTTTTTGTTTCGTGTATTCCTTTCCGGTAATTTTGAAGTCAAAGATTGGAAGGCAATTGTCGAAAATGTGGCTATACTATTGCTAATTGTCCCAAAGACTGGTCTTCAGAATGGACTAGGCGGATTAAATAAGCCCTAACCTAATACTACCCTCATCAGTACTATTTTTTCAGGGATATGGTAATCATTGTCTTCCTTCAAAGCTATAAAACAGGAGGGAAATTAACCCAATTTCTTAGGAATCAAAGGATTTCTGGATGAGAGGAAGTGTGTGAGAAGAAAGGAACGGCTTTAGATAAATAAACTAAGTTGTCCATCGTAAGTACTTTCAGTATTTCAAAAATCCAAAAATGAGCATGGTATCATGGACAATTGGGCTAGTATTAGAAAGTAGAGTAGCTTACCTGCATTTACATGTTACAGGGTGAACATAAAATGCATATATTTCGGTGCTATACCTTCATTATATATGTGGGCTTAGAAATAGTAGGGGGGCGGACTTGTTTTGGTTCTAGAGGTGAGCTTCTAAAGTTTTCTTGGAAATACAGTCAGTCTCTATCATTTGTTGGAGTAGTGAGAAATATGCATTTTTCGTCAAAAATAAGTATTTAATCAAAGGGGGATTTTTTAGAATATTTTGTAAAATTAAACTAATTCCAATATAGCTCTTGAGTTTTTATTGGTGCGATTTATAAAAATCATTTAGTTACTTCCATTTCTAGTATATAAAGACAATTTTAGAATTCGTATTAGTTCATATAAGTTATTTGAACGAGGAACACTCCACTAATAATGAAATTAGAGATCTGAAACAACTGTTACCAGATCTGTTATTATTCAAAAAATAAAATTGTTGCAGTTTGTTCAAATCGAGTGGTTGGAATGACATTTATTCCGGAAAAAACAATATTTTTTGACCTTTGAGAAATAGCCAATAACTAATTATTTAATCAACTAAAGCTACACAAGTATGTAATCAGATACCTGAATCATTATTTTGGTATGTTTATGTGTAAAATAATTAATCCTCTAAAGCCTCTCAATAAAAAGGTATTCAAAGATAAATAAAAAAAACGAAAAAAATATCACATATTTGATATGATTTCAAAACTGTGCACAACAAAATGTTAAATGCCTACTATCATTATGAAACAAAAATAACACTTTTCTAATTTATAAAACTTGTTTGACTACCTTTTGGAAAAAGGAAGTTGTATTCCTGCAACCTATATAAGCCAAATCGCAATTATATTCAAACCAAAAACAAGTAGAAATAAAAATGAGTTTTTAAGAGTAAACAAAAACTTTTAAATCTTTCATTCGTTTGAAATTATCTGTTGCATAAAAGTATTTAATTTTGATTTAAAAAAACAACAACAACATCAATTTCAATCAAAAACATACAATAACGACGTATTAACTTCATTTATCTATATTCTAAGGCAAAATATAATTGAAAGAAAGTGTCTTTAAGGCAAAATAGTTTCAGGGAAAAATACTAGTAAACTATTAAATCAAAGGAAGATTCTTAACTACAACTAAAATATTTGGTATCTTAACTAATTCCCCAAACTTAAATACATGACCTATAATTGTCTCAAATTTGTCTATTAAATATTGAACTTTATGTACATATATGTATACTAGGAGTAGTAAACGACATTGACTGGAATTATTAGGCGTCTGTGAACAGACGAACTGTGTTTCAATTATATGAAAGATAACTCCCAATGAAATATAAATTTACGAATAACGTAACCGAGTATTTTGAATCTAAATCCAAGACCCGTCTTATTTTTATTAGGAAATACTATAGGCTTTTTAAGATCCGATAAAGCTCAAGTACCCGAAGCCAGTTTGGGTCTTGGATCTCAGATTTTTTTTCGGATACCAAAAGTTAAAAAATATATAAAGTATTTGTATTGTGACAACAACGGAGTCAACTTTTGAGTTATTAATAGAAAATAAATTGCTCAAAGCTCAAACTCCTTTACAAATATGCCTAATGTTTTGCCCAAAGACAATCTATGTAGAAAGTTATTGATGTATATATTATAGAAATAATGTCCATATACCAAAACTATATGTACGCACATTGTGCATGTATTTGAGAAATAATTCCCTTTCTAGATTATAATTTTTTAATTATAAGCAAGTTGATTCCATTTCCTTAAAAACACCAATATAGAGAAAGTGGTATTTTTCTACCAATAAAATTTACAAACTTAATCAAGGCTTGCAACAGAATGAATAAATCACGAAAAACAGGATTTGTATGGAATCTGAAGAGACACCTCTAACCAATTAAACCAATATTTTTATTCAATATTATGCTAATTTTGATTATTTAAATACTTTATTTAGCTATATTTTTTAGTTCCTTTATATGTATAGGGCTTTTCAGCTTGTTGAATAATTTCGCCAGGTGGACGCTTCATCGATCAAAGGTTTCAAATCCGGACGAGGAGTTTCCTGTTGGAATTAATGTTTTAAGTCTTGCTTCACCGATTGTACATGGTAGTCTGACCACGCAATGTTAGGGTGATTGCAGCTTCAATGAGTCTTTAACTGCTTCAAACAATTATTTTGGTCTTTGGTCTTGATATGGATCTTGTGAAAGCTTTTGGTGTGTCTTCTCCAAGTCACACGGTAAACTGTAAAGCAGTTACATCCCAGCACTAGTGGTGAATTTCCAATTGGTAGTTCCACATGGAGCTCTGCGTTACTCCATATTTTTGAATATGACGCTCTTATTTCTCGGTCGACTTTGTATCTTTTTTGTTTACAGTTTTTTCATACAATTACTTTGCAATAAGTTAATATGATGAAAATTGGAAATGTGAAAAATATGAGAAAGTTTCACCACTTACAAAAGTTTTACATTTTAGACGGAGGAGGAGGGGCTGTAATGTATATTGTATTTCTTCCCCTAGTATATGCCTATAGTGGGTTGTCCATTGATATCTGAACTCTTACTAAATCAACAATTAATGAAGATTGAGGGATTGAAATTAATTCATATTCCGATAAATTAAAGCATTAACAATTATTTACAAAACAAAATGAAGCCTGAGCTTTTTCTAGCTTACGTACAAGTTGGAAAAATGACACTTGAACATTATTGACGAATTTCTTTCACACACTCAATTCCGTTGGAAAAACAAAACCCCAATGGACGTCTCCAACTTGTTGGAAATCTCAAATACCCCTGTCTACTACATACTCAGCAAGTCTGATACGTTGAAGAGAAAGAAGGACTCTGTCCAAAAGGCCAAATTGGACCAAGAGGAGGTAAAGAAAACAGCCAGGCCAATCTTCTCATGTTCATGTGGGTCCATACCACGTTGTCGAGAGAGCTATCGAAAAAGTGGTTGGAAAGACCATGGTTAGGTTGTTTACTTTTGACATTAGAAAATTAAATAAATCCATCTCCTTCGTTGCAAGAAAAGGCAGAATGACAGGTATTCAAGCAAAGGAGTCATTACTGAATCAATGTGGACACTTATTTCACAAAGCATCCTGTCTCCGCCATGTTATAGGGCTTTGTGGCCTTTGACAGCAAGGTAGCCTCCCTGATGTGGTTCTCAGTTGTATACAGACTCACAGGGTTCGACTAAGTGACTGCCTTAGAGAAAACTCATTGGCCGTAGGTCCAAGGAAACTATCCTTATGAAAATATAGTTTTCCGCCAGGATAGTGCGCCTACACACACCTAAAAAGCACAGGATTGGTGGGCTAACAACATTCCCTTCTGGCCTAAATACTTTTGCACCGCCTACAGCCCTGATACCCCCCCCCCTCGACTACACTTTTTAGGGTTCATGACGAGGGAAAGGCCTTCAGTGTCCGTCATCCATGCCATTATTAATTATTACTGCTAAGGGCGGCGGCTAGACTAATCATTAAGAGAGCTCAAACACACATTTATATACTTTTTTGAAATTTGATTGCTAATTAATAAATTATACCTTGTTGAAGTTTAAAATTTAAAGTGCTCAGATTTAATGAACCACCCACTAAGACGGCTTAAAGTAATGGTAAAGACTCGTATAAATGCTGGTGTTGAATTCCCCTATTCCTAATTTAACCCATAAATGTACTTCTATATAGATATAACATAAGATCTGATGATTAAGAGTACAAAGACCCGTTACACACCATTATTTTTTGTTAGTATTTAAATCCATTTATATTTATATGCATATATTTCCTAATTTAAATTTATGAAAGAAACAAAGCAAAGCTTTTTTTCTTGTATGATTATGAACTTCAAAATGTCTTTTTATTTTGCTTCTTTAAAGATAACCATCTTAACTCTACCTCTTACATATATCTATTGCATATACAGGGTGTGGCAACATAATTTCCACTACCCAAAAGCAATTAAATAAGTTTTAATAATCAGAAAAGTTATATTTTTGTTACATAACTATAGTATTCATTTATATTTGAAGTTTTAAAAATCATATAAAAAAAGGGTAATGATGTTAATCGTATGTATTTTTTTAGCTGGGCCGTTTCATTGCAATGGGTAATTTGAAGAAGGAATTTCCTTTTCCTTAGCCGTTGTCATTATTATTCAACTCCTGAGGAGTGATATTCCTAATTGAACGTTCGTGTGTGCACATAATATATGGAGAGTAACCTTGAGGATTGGTTGCGGAGTTTTAATTGTAAATCCCTGTTGGAATCTAAGTAGAATTTTGCCCTTGATTTGTAGAACCTATTATCCACATGTAAACAACCACTATTTTTTGGGATTGTAAAATCTATTTAGATTAACTTAGTAGCTAATTAGTGGATAATAAGTTTTACGAACATAGGTCAGAAAGGATGATGGACATTGATACAATTTTTTCAAATGTCTTTGTTTATTTTCTTCTCCCTCCTCCTTTGCCACAGCTGATTGTAGCTGATCTAGTGAACTGGCATGACATAAAAACTGCTCTCCTCGAAAACATTATTCTAAATGTGAGGGTAACCCTGTTGATTTTCGGTTTCTTTTTTTTACATTTCCAAAATAAACATTATTTTCATCACTAAACACAGGTGACTTACCTTATTGTCCATACACTAAACTACTCAACTTCGGTATATTTTATTCCCTGCGATTTTTTCATTTTTTCATTTTGTTTCTATTCAAATAATTTTTCACGAAAAGGTTTTAGAGAGATAATTATTTTATACAAAAAGATGCGTAATTTAATTTGTAACATTTCTTAATTCATAATTTTGGATAATTAGTTATTCAAAAAATAAGTCATGGGCGATTGGGCAAAGATCTTTAAAATATTAGTTTTTCTGAAATAATTCTATTGGTTCAAATACTCAATTTAGACAAATTGCTCTAATTTATATATATTCTTGTACAATATTTGATTTGATGGCAACAATTTTAAGTCTCTACAATCATTTTTCGCCAAGTATTTTGCGTTCAAAAACTTTGAAAAATTCAAATTATGAAAATAGATTAAAAAAATTACTTTTTTTTTTTCATGAATAGCACCAATAATATTCAGTAGTTAAGTTACAATTAGTTTAATTATATGAAATTCTATTCTATAAAACCATTTTTGGGTAATATTTATTTTGGACGGCAAATGCACGTTCCTCACTATTCAAACGTATGATGGCAATTGACTGTATTTCCAAGAAAACTATAGAATCTCGCCTCTATAATGAAAGCACAAATACCCCACAACTACTTCTTCAGCATGATTGACACGCATTAAGAAGAGGAAAATATGTTGTCATACCCTCTATAACTATTACCAGGCAACAACTTACCGTTGAAAATATCATATTTGCAAAGTAAACAAATGACTCCGTGTAGAATCCACGATAAATAGCCAATCCAACTGCGGGCAGAAACAATAAATTGCTGAGACAAAGTAACAGTGTGGCAGCCAATAGATCGATTTCAGACGTTGCTGACGAATCATCCGTACAGCTCCAACCTTTATAGCCTTGAGAGAGAAAGAGAAAGATGTTAATATTGTATGAAAGTACAATTAATATGTATTTTCATGAAAGAAAACACACACAAAACGTTACGAGTCATTTACCAGCAATACAAGAGCAAGTTGAGAACATGTTTCCTCCAGAAAAGAATTGATAGCATCTTCCGTATTTTCCACATCCGCCCATGACACACATGTTGGAGTAAATTGACAAAATCACGGGGGTCTCGGATCTAGAACAACTAAATAAAGGTTTTTTGTTTCTTTTTGTTTTAAACATACATTTTTTCTACTTATCAAAATCTAATGTAATTTATGTATTTGCTAAGTTTTCCTTTTCCCCCTTTCTTTATTTAACATCTCGGATTTACGCATTAAAAAGCTATAAAATACTCATATCAAGACTTTTTTTTCTTTTCTTTACTAGAAACATGTAAATCCTTTATAAAGCATTTCCTATCTAAAACAACTAAGTAACAGAGATATATGTACATTTATATTATAAAAAGATAAGTAACTCACGAAGAAACTCCAAGTTCTCGTGAATAGGATCTACATTTGGACTTGAGTGTCAAATACCACATCCCTGAAGAAGGAAAAGGAAGAAGGAGGCGATCAAAATCTGATATTTTATCGTCATTTGTCACATTGAGAAGAAGGGGATATCCATTCTCTCCACAAAAGGTTTGTGAGTGATCCTGGGGCTCATAGTGATAACCATTGGTTAAGCAACCTGTGAGGAGTATTTGTTCCTTGGACCGTCTTGGAAGCTGAAAAAGAATAAAAATAGAGTTAGACGATAGTTAGCACATGAGCTGAAAATAAAACACGGTTTTTTTGTCAAAGCTGGTTGTATTTTTTAAAATATATTTATAGAACAAATTACTCATAAAACTTTCAAGCACTCACATAGCTTGAAAGGTATTTTTTAGATCAAGAATCTATGTATAATTACACACAAAATAGTTTTTAATTCATTCATTTGGAAATAAAAAAAGTACCCTCACACAATTAGTACAATCACTTACAAACTAAAGGACAGATTATTATGACCTTTGGATAGTTGTCTTTCGGATCTTGGTACTTACAGAAAATGAGGTGAAAAATAAAATAAAATCATCTATGTGTGAAGACTATAAGAATTTAGTTATCGCCAAATAAAAAAAATTACTCCTTGGTATACAACCATTGAGTAGTTTGTTTATTATTTCAAAACCATTAGATAAGTATTTTTTAACCCTCTATTTTTCTTTTTCTTAAATAGTCATATTGTTTTGTGATTTTTTAAAACCTTTATTTTAAATTGGACTATATGATTAATAAAAATTATGATTTTATTGCCGAGTGGCAATAAATTTTGCGAGTCTATATTTACAATTTGTTGCATAAAGTAAAAAAAAAACCAAATTCATTTATATCAAGATAAAGAATATTAAATGGTTCAGGAGTCAAAAATTACTGCCGCTTAATTGTCAGCGGATGGTTTCTAACCTGGAATATTGACCCATTTATTCAGAAAACAGGTTTTGGGCTAGAGTATTCTGCTTTTATTATTAAATGACGGGAATTTTTCCCAACAACAATTTTCTGCAGGGCAATTTTCCTAGAACCCAATATAATATAGGCTTTTTTGTATATTATGAGAATCGGAGTAGGAGTTGGTGATATTCAAAATACTAGAGTAGGACTCGGACATTTTATGTACCAACTCCGCAGTCCTGTTAGAATCTACTCTTTTTGAAAAGGTGCATTTACCATATTGTTAAAGCATTATTGCAAATAAAGTAAAAAAGCTTCATCCCCACTATCCAACTCACAAAATGAATCCCAACAATTCTCTCTTTCTTCAGATTGTTATCTTCTTATAGGAGAGTATTAATGTTTTTATATTTGTGTATCTGTTAATAGGTTTAGTTAAAACCATATTACATATATTAATAATACTTATATAAATAGAATGCTTTTCAGAGTCTTCAATTATAATCCCTTAAGAGCTCGTAATATTACTTTTTGAAAATGACCCAAAGACTTCTGAAATAATTATTATCCTATTATATCTTTACTATAGTAGATTACCAACACTTTGAAATATAGCCGCACATATTAGAACAAGCAATCAGGAAACGACCTCAATTCTTAAAATATCTTATTGTATATACCCCCATTGCCATAGATTGGTTATGAGTTATGATTAATTTAATTTAACTGAACCGAGACTAATTGAAGATCTCAATAGCCGAAATATTTGGTGCGGTGATGTCGAGCACGATAGAGATTGCTTTTCTTAAATTATACATCTCCACTAAAAAGAAAACCTTTAAGCATATTCATTTTATAGTGGAAGATAATTATTGAGCCCAAATTGTGTTAGAACCAATCAAATTGCAAATAGGATTCTTGGTTAAACAAAATATTATGTACCAAATCTTAGAAGCACAATACTTTTGGTCAACCCTGTATATGAAGTAAAAAAATAAATTGGGAATATCCTCTTTTGTTTATTTGTGTTCAAGATTGTTTTTGTGTTAACTAACGACATATATACAATATACATACACCCAAATACGGGAATTTGGATAAACTTTCCTCACATTTGAGAAATACATTGAACACATATTGTATTCATGGAATATTTGTCTATATGTATTTCTCACCTCTATGTGATTCATTCTTTTGAACCTTTTATATGTCGGAAAAAATGGAGAATACATTTTTATTTAGAAAGGAAGACAAATATCTACTTATACACACAGGGTGTAGCAACATTATTACTTTGTTATATGTGCGGCAATCAGACTTTAAAAGTAGTAGTGAAGTAGGCGTGGCTTTATTCTAGAGATGTCATTCGAAAGTTTGATTGGAAATGCATTCAATTGCTATTATGTTTTGGAATAGTGAGGAACCTCCGTTTTTCGTTGAATCTAAATATTCCCATTAACTGATTTGACAAAATGTTTTAAGATATTAAAATAACTGCCATTTAATTCATGAGTTTTTATTGGTGGGACTTGTGAAAGTTCATTAATTGCTTCAATCTCTAATATAGGTACAAAATACTATTTTTCGATACATTTCTATAATTTGACATCTGCAAGGTTCTTTGAACAGGAATAACTACACAAATAATGATTATAGTGAAAGCATAAGATTTGGTTCTATGCAAGAATTCTAAAATGGTGCAATTTGTTAAAACCAGACAATTGCAACTGGATTTATTCACAAAATATAAACTCTTCCATGAAAAATATTTAGTTGAAGTTGCTGTCCTATGACTTATAGGTCACCCTGACTATCTTCTTCTCTGATTAGAAAACAAAGTTGCACTCCTATCAACATAAAATCAACTCTTGCTTCCTTCAGTCTAAAAGAATGTTCAATTCAGGAAATTAGAAACATTATATGATGTGATCCTGATATACAATTTGAGTCAACAACAATATAACAGAGCATTGTGAAACATCAGTTTCATTTGAAGAAGAAAAAATGGTTTATTGTCGAAAAAAGTATTTATGAATATTAATTTATTTAACTTAAGAGCCATCTAGTGAGTAAGAAGGAAAATAATTTATGAATGTGTGAAAAGACGTCACTATTTATAATACTTCCTGACCAGTTACAAGTTACAGTTACAAGGGGGGAAGGAGTATTATGTACAGGGAGCATGGAAAAAAATCAATGAAATCTTGCATGCGTTGAGTTACACTCATTTTTGAAATGAGTGTAACTTAAATGAAATTTAGAAACGAGCTAAAGTACTCCCTGGCTCATCAAGCCATTTTATTATTTTCTTTACACAATCTGTTATTATTATTATTTTGCATTATTGAGGAGTGAATGTCCAAGTATTGAATGAGTAGTTACGTATGAGGCGTGCTCATTAAAAATGGTGAGTAACACAAATGATTTGTTGGGGTGTTATCTTCAATATTATTTAAGCAAAATTTATATGTTCGTCAATGTCTAATAACTCCGGGCAATGTTGGGTACTACCACTAATATATACATATATTTCAGAATACTAAAATCCAAGATGGTATTTTATTTGATACCGTATTATTATATGGATTAGTAATATTTTATTGGAAGCGCAGTTATAAATATATGATGGCCAAAACTTCCTCATAGAATAATTTAATTGTTAATATGTACACGGTGAGATCAACAAGCAATGGTTATCCTGTACATTTGATAACCAAGTATAAGTATAGTTAAAGATGTGATGTGTGTTAAGAAAAAACTAAGTTTACCGATTAGAAAAGGAAAAACGGTTGATGCATGTGCTCTTTCTTTTCATTTTTTTTTTTTTGTTATTTAATAAGCCGTTGGAGTGTTAGCTTCTCCATCTAAAAGAAGAATCTTCGCCGATTTTTGATGTAAATTGATTTATAAATGCATTATAAAATCAATATATATTAATTCAAATAAAATTTTGGTATTTTCCCTATACTAACGTTATTTTAAATGTAGAAGGTTCTCCTCGTTATAGAAGTAATACATTTTATCAATCCAAAATCATGTAATTCGCAGCAAATATTAAAAAAGGTCTTAATTCAGCAATACCATATGTCTCTAACTGCCTTTTCCTCACGCAATCCTCACAAATCCCATCTCTAAGTATAGTAGAATGTATTGCTTCGTTTATATCTCAAAAAGAATAAATTATGAAATGTACATGACGTATCAAGTGAGATGAGGGAATCCACAGCTGAATAAAATAATACTTGTGGTATTTCTGTGTAAGCGAGGTAACGTCAAGGTCAATGTACCATTCTTTCATAGTCGCAATAATATTTGCTACTTTAAGTTTAATTAGGGATGCCTCCTATGGATTGATCTGAATAGTTTCCTTTAGTGTTGACGGGCCATCATCTTAAATTCATTCTTATAACATAAAATGTTGGGGAAAAAAAATTCAATTTTATAAAAATTAATTCAGTTTTCTGTGCAGCTCTTTTTCAACACGATTAATCCATTTATTTTGCAAATTCATGCCCCAAAGTCATAATTCTGTTGTGTAAATATTTGATTTTTTTTTCTATACAATATATATGAATATCATTTGCTTTGGCAATGAAAATAGATGGTAAAATTGCATACTTTGATAACTTTACTTTTTGCAAATACGTTATATTAAATAATATATAATGTTAAACTAGTAATCATATATATTTCATAAATTATTAAAAATTTACATTCTCTGACGTCATTGTCTTCATCGTAAATTAACAACCTTTTGTCCAAAAAGAAAGAAGGGAATAAAGACCCCAAATCAGTTTGTAGTTAGCCAATTCTTTTCCCAACAATAGAATTTTTATTAACCAGTGGTAGTACCCACAACTTCCAGGAATAATTAGGCGCCGGTTTAAAGACAAGTTTTGCTTGAATAATATAGAAGATAAATTCCAAATAAACTTTCAGTTTTACTTTCCCATTTCCATGAGCACACTCACATGTAACAACTTAATGGTTATATCAATTTGTATGACGTATTCTGCCCTCAAGAATAAAATAACAATAACAAGAGTGCGAGAAAAACAAATAATACAAAGGACGACTAATGAGTACTTTTGTCGCTAGAGCACTGACTAACAAAACCCCGATGCAACATACAAAGATCCTGCGAGTTAATTCATTTATACGTATGAGCGTTTATATTTTATTCAAATCTAAACATTTACTACAAATGTATAAGAATATTGATATCCGAGATCAATAAAAAACAGAAACAGTCCTACATATTTGATGCAGCATGAAAACGCCTGCAATAGTTTATTAATAAGACTAAATTGATGTATATTTAATCACAATATATTTATGATATACAAGGAGCGGGGATCAGATTGTCGCCTACTTTAAACCTTGATACCTTGAAGACGACATTATCAAATAAAAAACTGGTTACCAAATAGGAAAGCTATTTACGTCAGCTGACGATACGTAGTTCAGTTAGCATAATGCCGTCATCATATGAGGAGATAAAGAGCTATAAGTGGAACGAGGAGCTTTCGAGGTCCGCCGTAGTCATGGCATTGGTTAATAATGGAGGTGAAATCTCCAATTCAACGATTGCTTCAACCTTAGGAGTGAATTTACGGACTGTTCAGCGTATCTGTAAGAAGCTAAAGGACACCTGGGATGTTGATGCCACCATAAAGAGGGCACCCAAGGAGGAGGGCGCCGACAGGAAGGTCAGGGACACCGACTTTGTCGACAAGGTGAAGAAGATGGTTGAGGATGACCCTACCAGGTTCATGAAGGCTGCCGGAGACAGGCCCTGGGTGTGGCAACAGGACTCAGCACCCTTCCATGTGTCCAAAATCTCCATGCAGTGGTTAACCGAGAACTGTTATGACGTCGTAACCAAAGATTTGTGGCCTCCTAACTCTCCCGACCTTAATCCTTTGGACTATTTTGTCTGGGGCTATGTCGAGAGACATACCAACAGACATCCCCATAGCACCAAGGCCAGCCTGATGGACTCCATCAAGGAGGTATTCGGAAACATGGACAATGAGATGGTCAGAAGAGCCTGCGGCCGGTTCAGAGGCCGTATTGAGGCCGTTATTGATGCCAACGGTGATTATATCGAATGAATGGCTACTCTATACCTATATGCTCGTCATAGTTTTGATTTTCAATAAAAAAGTTAAAAAATGTATATTTTGTGTTGTTTTTTGTAGAAAAATATTTTGGCGATAATTTGATCCCCGCTCCCTGTATATTAAGATGCACTATTAACACACTGTTATTGTTTTTCATACATTCATAGAGACATACTATGCTTTACTATTATTTTTTTAATAAGGGCAAATTCAAATTTAAGCAATCAACGTTTAGGACACTCATCACGTCTTGACTATTATTGCATTACACAACCTTTCCAAAAAAATACAGGAAAAATGCCCAAAATTATTAATTTAGTAATTGTTGAGAATTGCTCAAAGCTCAACAAGAGTTAATTCAAATTCCAAGAGTCAACATTCAAAACACATATAAGAGGAAATGAAAAAGAAACATCGACAGTTGGCAACAAAATACATCTCTCTTTTTATGTCGGTGAGGTAACGCCGTTTCTAACCTTAATTTTATGCTGTATAGGGTGGAACGATAAAGTTGCTACCCTAAAGAAAACAACACTAAAGCCTTATTTGTCAACTTTTATTGAAAAAATCAATTCAGGTAACTTGATGATTTCGTAGAGCTGACATCTATATAATGTAGCCGACTTCAGCGTCGATCACCTCCTCTATACAAACTGTAACCGGGAGCATGCTGTTTCTAGAAGCACATATGGGAGCTCGCCGAATACTAGACGTATGGCGGCGATCAGGCGATCTTTAGTATTGTGGGAAGTCATGTTGGTCACTTGTAAGTTGTAACCACAGTAAAGGTCATAACTGTAACCAGAAACGTTGTTTTCATCACTTTGATCTGTGCCCTCAAGTGTTGAACCATCCGGATTTGCATTTTGAGGGTGTTGCCAATGGTCCTGTTGTCGTAGCTTGGATCAGTGGAGAGCATAAATTGCACAGCAGCCCATCTCCGATCTCGTCGTTGAACATAGTGTCACTTTCAAACATGATAGAAGGCTCCTGTCAATCTTAGGAGTCATACACAACTTGCCAACTAGTAGATAGACTGCTACAAAAAAATAAGACCGGTTTCCATCAAACAAAAATGGAATTATTTTGTCTTTTCTAGGCAACAATTGTATCATTCCACACCATACATAGAACCACATCCATGGAAAACATTTGAAGTATTTTTTAAGCAATTTTACCTCTAGATATTTACTTGTACATATATCTTTCAACAAATGATGATGATTGAGTATCATCAAAATATGAGTAATCCTGGTAATTTGTAACCATGAACTTCCATGTGTCGTACATATATACACACTTGTTAAAAGAATACAAATACTTAAAGAAGGAAAAAAAAAAATTGCTACATATCAAGATAAAGAAGTAAAAAGTTAAAAAAAGTTAAGTTAAGAAAACTTTTTTAAAAGTTAATTTCACAGTTCCAAAGAACATGAAGGGCAAAAGTTTTCACTTTGTAAATATATCCATACATATCTAGGTTATTTCGTACAACATTGTACAAAATATAAGTGGTAAGTAACCTTTTGGTTGTTATGAAATGTAAGTTCAAATATCCAATATTTATTGAAACAACGAAGTGTAAAAATCATAACTACAGTATATTTGATGGTTCAAGGAAAATTCCTCACAATTATACTATATATACGAGGGGGGCCTCCAAAGTATTCAATCTCACGTGAAGATGGCGTCACTCGTAAATAAAAGCTAGTCATATATATTTAGCATCTGTTCAATGTTACTGACCAAAGTGTCAGTCATTTTGGATGTGCAGTTTTTATGTAGCTTTATTGTGTCTTTGTGAAAGTTGACATAATCAAGTATTGCTCTGTTGGCACAGTTTAAGAGGAATAAATCTGAGTTTTGGAGTAGATTAATTACTCTAGATGAAACTTGGATACACCATTATACAACCGAAACAAAAATACAGCCCAAATAGTGGATTATAAGGATTTTCGTCAAATGAAGAGACAATACCCTTCATGAACAATTATTGTGCAGAGAAAAACGCCTAGTACCATTTGGACGAGTTACAAAGATTGGAGCATCCTTGGGAGAAGTGTCAAGAGTTATAAGGAGACAATGTTAAAAACATGTCTTGTATCTTTGTTTGGTCAAAAACTTTTCAGACCACCCTTATACAGTGTGTCCCTGTGAACCGTAAACGAATTTTCCAAAGCTGAACATTACACAGACTCTCAAAAAGTGCAAGCACTAAGACAATGAGACTTTAAATATTTATATTAACAAGTAAATCTCGATGTGGTCACCCTTGCCCTACTACATGACATTGATCCTAAGCCTGAAGGCCTTGCTCGTATTGTTCACGTATTCCTCATGCATTTCAACCCACTCCTTCTCCATCTTTAGGGCGTGCATCGGTCCAAATCGGTCTAGAAAAGACCGAGTTTCAACAGTAATAGTTATGAGATTGTCAGTTCCTTTATAGTTCATCATATTTTTCTGGTATTTGAGAAAATTGTTTCTTGATGAACCTGTTTTCAGGTTCAGATGACTTCACAATAAGTAATTTATGTCTCGCCTCTTGTATTTGGATTTGATCTCCCTTTTCTAATGGATCAAAAATGTTGAAAATAATGATCCGGATATGATTTTCAAGATGAGGTTTATGTTTGGGGTTCATTTTTGAAGAATTTAGTATCAAGGATACTTCATCCTCTCCTTTACAAATATATATATATATAGCATATCTGCTTGAATATGAACCTTTAATCACATGAACTTATATTATAGATTAAGAACCTAAGGTTGGATTATTATACATGTTAAGCATGAATTATTCTATATTTTACTTATTTTAATGCAACAATTCATTATTATCACCACTAATCAAACTGAAGAAAGGGTACATAATGAAGTTTGGTTGATATTTCGTTCATTTCAATGTGATCTTGATAATTTATAATGAAGGCAAGCTAAAATTTTACTTCCTGATATTTATTTTTACATTATATTTTTATCTTTAATTGGAATAAATAAAGATTAAATTGATCACTCGATGTAGAGTAATTTACCTAAAAAGTAAAATTATTCTTCATTTCTATAATTATTATTTTTATTTGAAAATCCAATCATATATTACTATGACTCTTGAAAATTTCCAGCAAATGAACTAATCCTGAAACATAAAATAGTCCTTGTTTGTTCATTGTCGTTATAGCCATAAATTTTGCCATTCAAATACTCTATTCTTTGAGCAGAGTAGACTTCATCTAAGATAATTTGAACTACTTTGAACTTCTCAGTTAATTTTTTATATCTTGCTTTTAAATAATTGAATGTTCCTTTCGATATCCCAATAGATTCTTGAATAACGGAAGACAGTTTTTTTTATGGCGATAGTTAGCAGCAGACATTTTTAAAAGTTGCTTATAAAGAGAAAGTGAAATTTAGTGCCAGATAAAAGCTATTGTCAAATTTTCTGGGGAATATCTTCTCTGGTTAGATGGTTGAGTTACCAACTTTAACTGGTCGAAAATAAATGATATTTTTTCATTTGTAATTAACTGTGCTTTATCGGAAATGGTCTGACTTAAGCAATCTAATAATTGCATCTTGTTCGTTAACGTCCTCATACTTAGTCTTCAAAAAAGAAAGTTAAGTTAAAACTTTTGCTTTATTCGCTGTTGAACCCCCAAATAAATTATTTCATCCATTAAAATCTTATTGGTTGTATTCCACAATTGAAATTTCAAGTCTCTTAGAATTATTTGACTAAATCCAATGACTGGATAATATAAAATGAATACAACACACTAGATATCTATCATTATTTATATAAAAATATAGCTATTAAAATCATAATTATTATTAATTATCTTCTCAAAAAGTGAGAGTTATCATTTCACTAATTTTGTGTGTTGTGCAAAATACCTCAATCAGACTTTGTTATGTATAGAAATTGAACTTCATCTTCTATACAATCTAATCTTCTTCTTCTTTTTTTTTTTTTTTGTACCCAATTGATTTCAAATTTTGTTTGAGCTTCGACAAATTTCAAAATTTTTGCGCCTCACCTCAATAATTGACATTATACTAGGCCGTTGTTTAATTGTCACTTCTATTTTTAATCATTAAATGTGGTAGCACTTTTTCTTAAGATACGTTTTTTTAGTTCTACATATATTTGTCGATTTAGTTTCTGTTTCAAACATTTATGTTTAAAATGAAAAGAGCAAATAACTATTTTTAGAGATATCAACAGATTTACCATCTATATAAATAACAATAATTGTATAGCCACACTCATCAGATATCAATAAAATAAATATAGAGTATTTATTACCAGATATCTAATAAATCGGCATAACTGATTTCTATATATTAAGAATTTCCATGTTGGAAATTAATACAAAGAAATTATTTTGTTATTATCATTAAGCTATTGAATCAAAACAGTAGCAATTATAATGGAGAGGTTTTGTGAATTTAAAAGTATATCCTGATGTTAAGTAATCCATGGTTTTAGTTTATAAATTCAATACAAATTTATTAATATGCATACATTTTTGTGAAAATGTTGATCAAATTGTAATATAGATTAATTTAAAAAAACTTTTGTTCAAAATACAAAGGTACAAGCCCTGGCCTGAAGAATGGAGTACATCAAATGAGGCTACTAGGTGGCCACATATATCCCAAAAGCCCTTGAAATTATACTGCACAAGTTCTGCACACTTTTGCAGTGTGAGAGGGTGTGCCATCTTGGCTTAAGATGTAAAGGGCATCAGAATATGTGTCTTGAAGCAAGAAAGGATCTCGTCGACCAACATGGCCTTATAGACATGCTGGTTGATATTCACACCCTCCACCATGAAAAGGAGGAGTATCTTATTCCCGTCTGACATAATAACGGGCCAAATCACGAAACTGGGCGGCTTCTGGTAGTTAGTGATGATGCTGTGTTCCTCATGGATGCTATCAATGGTCTTTCATAAAACATGATTATTTTGGGCGATAAGGATTCATATGATTGGTTTTAACAATGCCAATTTTAAATTCCATTAGAAGAAGTCCATCTAAGCCTTTTGGTCTTTGTTGCAGCTGACAGAGCCTGCCATTCACATTCTTGTATTGGGTGAAACCCAAATCATTTTTTATGATATTGCACATGGTTTTGGGGTCCATAGCCTCATACCACACATTTTCCTGGCTTTTCTCCAGTTCTTCTCTCCATCCCGTTTGATTCGCACCATGGTCCTGACTGTGACTAGACGGCCAGAGAGGGTCTTTGCAAGGTACTGCCAGTCTCTTTGTAGCTCTTGACAATATTGTCTACGAACTTGAACGGTTTTTTTTGGCGGTTTTCTACTATTTAACTTTTAAATTTTAAACATTTATGGAGCTCAACTACTGAATTTTGAAGGGACTATATCGTGTCCATGGTACCGATAAGGAAAAAACTTAATTATATATTTAATAGACAAAGAATTAGAGATTCTTGAAACAAAGATTCTTCGATAATATAAAATAATTAAGTACATATCCGACCCAATATAATCCAATCTTCCCAGACTTAATCCTACGGGGGTATATCATAACCAATATGAATAAAGACCTTTAAAAAAATATAAATGTATAAATATTGTGAAGTTGGCTACGTACTTCTTTGATTCATTTTTTGATATTAGACACCTGCATGTCTCTTGAAACCTAATCCCCTCATTTCTCTTTTCGTGGGAGAAGTTATAGGTGGAGGCTTCAGTCACCATTTTCATTACACTTTCAACGTTATGTACAGGGCGCGGGGATCAAATTGTCGCCAAAAAATTTTCTACGAAAAACAACACAAAATATACCCTTTTTAACTTTTTTATTGAAAATTAAAACTATGACGAGCATATAGGTATAGAGTAGCCATTCGTTTAATATAATCACCGTTGGCATCAAAAACGGCCTCAATACGGGCTCTGAACCGGTCGCAGGCTCTTCTGACCATCTCATTGTCCATGTTGCCGAATACCTCCTTGATGGAGTCCATCAGGCTGTCTTTGGTGCTATGGGGATGTCTGTTGATATGCCTCTCGACATAGCACCAGACAAAATAGTCTAAAAGATTAAGGTCGGGAGAGTTAGGAGGCCACAAATCCTTGGTTACGACGTCATAACAGTTCTCGGTTAACCACTGCATGGAGATTTTGGACACATGGCAGGGTGCTGAGTCCTGTTGCCACATCCATTGTTTTCTCATGGCAGTCCAGATCCCTTGCCATGGCCTTCATGGACCTGGTAGGGTCATCCTCAACCATCTTCTTCACCTTGTTGACAAAGTCGGTGTCCCTGACCTTCCTGTCGGCGCCCTCCTCCTTGGGTGCCCTCTTTATGGTGGCATCAACATCCCAGGTGTCCTCTAGCTTCTTACGGATACGCTGAACAGTCCGTAAATTCACTTCTAAGGTTGAAGCAATCGTTGAATTGGAGATTTCACCTCCCTTATTAACCAATACCATGACTACGGCGGACCTCGAAAGCTCCTCGTTCCATTTATGGCTCTTTATCTCCTCATATGATGACGGCATGATGCTAACTGAACTACGTATCGTCAGCTGACGTAAATAGTTTTCCTATTTGGTAACCGGTTTTTTATTTGATAATGTCGTCTTCAAGTTATCAAGGTTAAAAGTAGGCGACAATCTGATCCCTGCTCCCTGTATGTAGCAAGGGCAGTTTTGTACCTTCAAAAGCGGCACTGATCAACTTTCTTACCTGTGATGAATTTAGAATACAGGGAAAGGGTGGTTCTGATGCATCTTCTGACCAACAAATCAAGTCACTCCGAACCTTGTTCTTTTCAATAACTTTTCTTGTGTCGTCGTGAGTGTTAATTTTTACTTCAAAATTTCATATCTTACACTAGGAAACTGTCTAGTTTTGGATTCTCCATCCTTAAAAAAATCAAACCTCATTTTTCATTTTCGAAAAAATAAAAAGTACGACAAACATTAAATATGTATTTACATAAATGGGTTAAAATTGCTTATGATATAAGCCAATACTTAGAAAAAAGTAAAAAAGGTATACACCTACATATATACAAAAATATTTCTCTCTCTCTATATATATATATACATATACATTCCTTTGAGAATTGATAAAGCCTTGATTTCAAGCGTAAAATAGACTTAATGCATGCATAAATAAACGATCTTTCTATTTAAAAAGCACAATACATAAAGCCTTTCCTCAGAGAGTTGAGTTGAGCTGGGGAAATAGTTTCCTTTCAATTTCGTTAAAGTGGGGAAAGTTCAAAATAGAAAATATTTACCATTGATTTTACGGATTGTAATCTTGAAGGAATAACTGTTAATACTGCTATTAAACAAAGTATACCAATTTAGAAAGAACAAGAAATAAAATAAATTACATATGAATGGTGCTGCATCTAAACGTTCGCAAGTCGAAAAAAAAGAACTGCTGTTGTGAATTTATTTCTGAACCGATTTTTTTAAAGTTATCACAAAAATCAACATTTTAACATAAATTTGATATTCAATCAATGAAATCGCCATTAATACGTACAATACGTTCACAGCATTTCTGGAAAAGTCTTCTTGACCTTCCCTTCCTTATCCCAGCTCTCAGGGATCTTGTTGTGCTGTGGGGACCTTCATTGGAAGCCTAATTAGCATTGCCTCAGACAAAATTGCCGAAAGGGTTGAATTACGATGGGTTAAGAGGCCAAGAAGTTGGTACATCACGTTCTCAGAATCACGAAAATTGAGTGTTCTTTTGCAGGAGTGTAACGCAAGGTCAGTCTGTCATAATGTTGCCGATCCTCCCAATTTTTGTTTTGTTTATTTAAGCAGGATACAAATTAATAAAGCCATCTATTTGAAAAATAATGGATTTCTTTTTACTATGCATATGATATCACGATTTATGAGAAGCTTATAAATGATAGAAATGGCCAATAGGAATTATTTTGTGAGCATAACACCCAAAGAATATAAAAATTTAGGTTATAAAACACACCTGTGAAACTAACTTTTGTGTTTTTTTGTTGAAAGAATGAAATACTTTTTTTTATTGTAGGAATACACAATATATTTGTTATATGTATAATGTTGCTTTACTCTTTGTTTTTGAGGAAAAAACACAATTTCTTCAACCTAAATTATTATGTTAATTCTCTCTTCAACCAAAGAAAATGCAACTATATTTTTTTTGCAAATCCTCAATTATGATTTTTTTTTGCTGCTGTGAATAAACCCTTAATGTAATATATTATTAAAGTCATTATCGAAAAAAAGAAAAACTACATGCAATTCTAAACTAATCAAATGTGCTTGCAATTTTTCTACGAAAATTTCCTACTCTGTGAATTATAATTAAACCAATTCTGTGAAACATTTTATTAATAAAAACATTCGTAGAATGTATATGAATATCAGGCTTATTGTTATTCTTTTTTTCGAATTCGTTTAGTTCACCAAATTGTTGAATTTTATAACGACTTTTCCTTTTGTGTTAAATAATTTCAGAAAAATAATGGACAACGCGCTCAAGAGAAATTATTCTATTGAACTCAATGTGCGTAGGTTCACGCCTCGGTCATTCCTACAGAAAGAAATATGATTTATTTTTATGTTTACCCTGAAAGAGATGGAGTAAATGTTGTTGATCATGAGGTCAAACATTACAAATAAAGCCATGATAGCAAATCGATAAATTTCCAACATTTCTCAATACTCCGGCTTACGGCCCACATCTATCCAGATACACACTTCATATGGGCCACTATCTTCTACACCCTATTCAGCCAGCCCTTTATATATTATGGATAACTATGTAAATTATTTTGTATTGAACGAGTGGGTGTTGCTGATTTATTTCATCTCATGCAATATATCTTTCTTTTTGCAAAGAGTTAAGATTGAGATGAAATTATTATTATTAGTTCCTGTAATTTTAAATTATTATTTTCTCATATCCCTCCTTTTTCGTTATTCAAACGTTTTCTTGATGTGCAAAACTGCTGCCAGGGCCGTGCAATATACAAATTATTAAAATAATGAGACGTGTGAAGTACTCCCAATCAGTCATGAATAAGGAGAAATGGAATTTTT
The DNA here is from genome assembly GCF_016086655.4 of Lepeophtheirus salmonis. Taxonomy (NCBI): domain Eukaryota; kingdom Metazoa; phylum Arthropoda; class Copepoda; order Siphonostomatoida; family Caligidae; genus Lepeophtheirus; species Lepeophtheirus salmonis. The sequence continues at coordinate 3,588,042 of NC_052135.2, read as the reverse complement.
GTAAGAGGCCGGAGCAAGACATAGGGTATTACTGAATTAAGGCGTTTGTTAATATTAGGTACCTGTTATACGATTTTCGAGGTAGAAAATTAATTACTACAGGGAGCGGGGATCAAATTGGCGCCAAAATATTTTTCTACAAAAATAAACACAAAATATACATTTTTTAACTTTTTTATTGAAAATTAAAACTATGACGAGCATATAGGCATAGAGTAGCCATTCATTCGATATAATCACCGATGGCATCAATAACGGCCTCAATACGGCCTCTGAACCGGCCGCAGGCTCTTCTGACCATCTCATTGTCCATGTTTCCGAATACCTCCTTGATGGAGTCCATCAGGCTGGCCTTGGTGCTATGGGGATGTCTGTTGGTATGTCTCTCGACATAGCCCCAGACAAAATAGTCCAAAGGATTAAGGGTAGGAGAGTTAGGCGGCAACAAATCCTTGGTTACTACGTCATAACAGTTCTCGTTTAACTACTGCATAGAAATTTTGGACACATGGCAGGGTGCTGAGTCCTGTTGCCACACCCAGGGCCTGTCTCCGGCCACTCCTTGGATCCAGGGCAGAACCACCTTCTCCATAACATCCAGGTAGACCTCTGTATTGACCTTTAGACCCGTTTCAAACATATGGGGAGGCATAACATGACCTTCACTGCTGACCACCCCAAACACCATGACCATTGCAGGGATCTTGGTCTTCATTACCTTCCTCACATGGCTGGTGCAGGTGGCTATCCACCTGTTTTTCTGCTTGTTGACCTTCTTATCTTGACAGAAATTCTTTTCAGCAGAGAAAAACCATAGCATCCTGGGCTGCTATGGGTGCTTGAGCTTGTTGACCAATTTTGTTGACTTCATCAGCCTGTTGTCCTTTGCCTTCTGGATCAAGATCTGGCCCACCTGCATCTTGTAGCTCCTGCACCTTAAATCCTCAGATATACAGTCCCTTATTGTTTTCTCATGGCAGCCCAGATCCCTCGCCATGGCTTTCATGGACCTGGTAGGTTCATCCTCAACCATCTTCTTCACCTTGTCGACAAAGTCGGTGTCCCTGACCTTCCTGTCGGTGCCCTCCTCCTTGGGTACCCTCTTTATGGTGGCATCAACATCCCAGGTGTCCTCTAGCTTCTTACAGATACGCTGAACAGTCCGTAAATTCACTCCTAATGTTGAAGCAATCGTTGAATTGGAGATTTCACCTCCATTATTAACCAATGCCATGACTACGGCGGACCTCGAAAGCTCCTCGTTCCACTTATAGCTCTTTATCTCCTCATATGATGACGGCAGGATGCTAACTGAACTACGTATCGTCAGCTGACGAGAATAGCTTTCCTATTTGGTAACCGATTTTTTATTTGATAATGTCATCTTCAAGTTATCAAGGTTTAAAGTCGGCAACAATCTGATCCCCGCTTCCTGTACTATAAAGAGGAGTTCCTTCCACATTTAAATTAGCATTCATACAGGGAAGATACTATAATTATAGTTAAATTAATATATATTTATTTTATTATGTATTTTTAAATCAATGTACACCAAAGATAGGCGAGAATTCCTCTTTAAAGGGGATTATCAACACAACACGACTTATTAAATAATGAACAAAAGAAAAAAGAGCACATCAATGGTTTTTCATTTTCTAATTGCTAAACTTTGTTTTTTGTTTACACATATCTCTTTTTTACTCATAAGTCATAGAATCATATATCTGTTAGTCTGTTAAATATTAATTTGTAATGGAATGAGACTTGCAAGAAAATGTCTTCACGTCTATTTTTAAACTATTTAAAAGTTAAAAATGATATTATGCAATTAAAAAGATAACAAAAGTTTCGTGAATTTTGCATTAAAAATATGCTTCTTTTGTATAATGTATTTATGAATATACTTATGTAAGTATGAAGTTATGTAAAAAATTAAAATGTAAAGTGTAATTAATATAGTATGGAGTATTTCAAATAAATTGAAACGAAAAGGTGGATATCTCCAGAGTGGGGAGGCAAAAATGAGCGGTCAGGGAAATATTGAATTAAGTGTGTGTAAATTTAAAAAAAAAATTAAACATTTTTTTTTTCCCAATTCATTTTCATAATTTGAAATTTTCAAAATTCTTTGAACTCAAATAACTCCTTGATACTAGTGAAGTAAAATTGGCACCGTCAAATTTAGTGTAATTTAGTCATTCTAAATTTTAGCAGTTTCTTCAAATTAAGTTATTAAAATAGAAAATATTCGGAGAAAACCAACATTTCAAAGATCTTAGTGGAATTGCCAATAACTAATTTCTTAATTAACTTACCTTTCACAACTATGAATTTGGATATATTTTCAATTAAATTATGTATTTTTGTATTAAATAAATATTAATCTCAAAATTCTTTATCAAAAGTTATTGAAAAAGAAATACGTAATTGGTTGATGTTCATAATAACAAATACGTAAGCACTAAAACATCTAAAAATCTTATTAATCGTGGATTTAATGTATAAACTCTGCTGAATAAATCTTCCGATGGCTTATGATCTGTTTTGACATACAAATTAACACCTTTTAAATAGCACGAAATTTTTCCATGCTCCAAGCAATTACTTAACATTCCAGTTCCATTACTGAATATCGTGTTTCGGCTGGAGTTAATGATCAAAAGCCACATTAAATTAAATATTTTCTATCACATTCACCACTTTTATCCTGTTGAATGAGAGAAAAACTAATACCATTAAATTTACTCGTGTCAGTAACCAACTTCGTGATTTCGTTAACATTGAAATGAGCTAAAACTGATCTTCTAAAACTAAAACTAAAACTGATCAAGATCTGAGTTGATATCTTCCCCAGATATGAGCATAGCTGCTAATTTCACTTTTGTTCCATACTGAATTTTATATTTTGATAAGGTAATATTGTTTGTTTCATAATGATTGAGTACTTCTTCTGCCTTTTGTAAAACGTCATCTTCATTTTCATACAAAATATCATACACAATCTTCTTCACATTCTTGATTCCATATAAAACTGCATCTTCCCTTACACAAAATTAATTGTTAGAACTACAAAGACCCACCGGAGATCGACAATATTGAGTGTGTGTTAAATGATTTTAAAGTTCTACTTCTTTCGTCTAAATGTATCTGAAAATAACCCATCTTACATTTTTCAGAACCATTTACGTTCATTAAGAACAGATTGATCAATATCTTTAAAAGATGGACAAGGGTAAATTGGCCACCAGTTTAAACATCTAAAAGTCTCTACTATTCGGTTTTGGAACCATCATTGAAGGTGAATACCATTCCGTAACATCATTCGGATCTAGTACAATTTTCATCAGAAGATCAGTCATATGCTTTAATTTGTATGATTAAAAACTCTGTTATATTCTTTGATTAAATTGTTGAGCATAGTTTTTGATTTAATTTCGATAGTGTTACAAGATAACTTTAGGAAATCTTCCGAAATTATTCTAAGTCTTCGACAAGTTTTCAAACTGAGGAGCAATTCTCTCTGGACTTATAAGGGTTATAACTTTAAAGATGTTACCATTAAATTTTATATTTCATTAAATTTCCACTTGTATTGCTGATATTGGGATGATAAGATTCATTCCATCAACTACTATATTTATCCACAATATTCTTAGAAATAATGATGACTGATAATCCAGTATCCGGTAAAGCTTTAAATTGAAATTGTTTGTTGTGACAATGACTCAGAATTATATTGGCTTTTGGAGTATCTTTAAACTATTTGGCTTTATAGAACAAATTAAATTATCATAAGTGTTCATTTGAATTGAAGCAATCCAAGCCGAATTAACTGGTTAATACAATCTTCCCTTCTAATTTTTAATAGTAGAGTGTAAAACAAAAAGGTTGCTAGGCAGAAAAAACGGAGAAGGAGGAAGATTCAAAAAGGTTTTGTAAATATAAGATGGAACAAAAATAAAACTATTTAATATATAACTTTTATTGCATCTTTCAAAGAGCAAGTTATGCTGTTGCACCCTGTATAAAAAGAATATTACGTCATTCCTACCTTGACCATGTTGATTGCAATTTCAATAGCAAGTGTTCCTCCGATATCCGTTGTTTCCATGTAAAACTCAAAGACATTAGATACATCATTATGAATATCCATGACGATGGGACCCGCAGGGAAGTTATCCAATGAAAAAATGGAGGAACTGGTTTTGCTGTTGTTATAAGATAGCCCAGAAGAGGATCGTGATGACGGAAGTTTATAGCCAAAGGAGAATACACCCGGAAGAGTAACTCTATCTAATCGAATTCTGAATGATAATATAAAGAATAGGCTGTTAATATTATTGATGGGATTGAAAGTAGGGCCTTCATTACCTATCTCCGCAGAGGGGCTCTTTCTCCTCTTTTCTCTGGTATGGAGGAAATAGTAGCTGAAGAACTGCACTGGTTCGTCCACCTCCATTCTTATTACTTTTACAGATTTGATGCAAATCAATTCTATTAACGAGTAGGTAATTATTGGAGCCGGAAGGATAAGGACAATCTAGAAGACAATACAATATTAATATAAAGATATCATTGACTACCCACACGGATATAAGAAAGGTTATAGAAACTGAATCACACTTCTGAACTATGTTCAACATAAAATACAATAAATATTATAATCCGTTAAAGTATAACTCTATAAATTAATCGATAAAATGTTACAACAGTCTGTTAAATGGCTATTTATTAACTCGATTAAATATTTGATCTTGAGTTTTTGCTTATAGTTAACTTTACCGGGTGGTCCATTGAAATCTGTAGACTTACTAATTCAATAATTAATTAATTTTGAGCGATTAAATTAATTCATATTTCGATATATTAAAGCATAAACAATTAGTTACAAAACAAGACAAATTTGAGCTCTCCAGCTAGCGTACAAGTCGAGAAAATGAGAATGAAATCAGATTTTCAAATTTTCATTCACTGACTCCAAGCAGTTGGAAGTCTCCAGGACCGCCGTCTTCGTCGCCACCAAGTCTGAAAGGTTGTAAAAGGAGAAGGGATCTGGCAAAGACCATACTACACCCGGAGGAGCTACAGAAAACAGTTCAGGCCAATCCCCTGAAGTCTATTAGGACCCCTGCAAGAGATCTGAAGGTTTTACACCAGATTGTCCAGATAGCTATAAAAAAGTGGCTGGAAAGAGCCTTGTGGGGGAAGAGGCCATGTTTGACACAAGCAATGAAAGAATCTTAAGCCAATTTGAATGAGTCTTTTGAGTTCTTTTGATAATTTTGGCAAGCTTAAAGCCCTGATGCCAACACCCTCGACTGCACCTTTTGAGTCTATGTCGAGGGGAAGGTCTGCGGTGTCTGGCATCCGAACATAAAGGTGCTCAAAGCCAATGATTAAGAGAGCACAGACAGACATATTTTTATAATATTAATTTTGTTAAAAATTATATAGTTAATTAATAAATTAAATCTTGTTGAAATTTAATATTCAAAGTGATCAGATTTTAATGGATCACTCGGTCAGGTAATTTAATTATATATTTGTTGTGTAAATGTTGCAACCAAAAAATGAAATAAATAATTTAAATGAAATATTTATAGTACTTGATCCCATGACTGGTGGCGTCGCTAGCACCTTATGAGGGGGTTTTGAGCCCTCAAGAAGTTTTCAAAACCATCCCACTTTTTTATTTATTAATAATAACTAATATCTATATTTAACTTAGTCTTTTTTTGTTGTTATCACACACAGAAATCAAAATGGAAGCACAGGTCAGTCTGAAATTTAGCAAGGAAAGGTATGAAATAATCAAGTATGTTACTATGATATTTTTTTCGGCCTTTGAGGTCATTAAGAACCTATTTTTGATCGAAATAAAACCTTCTTTTCCTTTTTTCTCTCTACATAGGCACAACACTCTGCTTCTCTCTGTTTCTTTTCTTCTACCTTCATTTTTTGTTTCTATTTCCCTCTATCCAGCCCTGCAACTCGGGTTTCCCTTGCTGGTATATATATCAAATAAATTTATTTTCATAAGTAATTATATAACGATGTCAATAATTTTTGGAACTACTATTAAATAAAGAATAGTGGCATTGGCAAACTATATATAATTTTATTTTAAATCAAAGTTCAAAAATTTATTGAAAATCATAATCTGTTTTACTTACCTAAAGAGATTTTTCATAGAATAAATATAGTACTCTATATATTTTGTGATATTTAATTTATTTTACTTATTATAATCTTAAAGAGAAATTATTTTAATTTAAATGGAAAAAAATAAAAGTGGTTTTTTTTTCAATTATAAAATTAATTGAATTTGATCAGTATACCAATTTTGTAGGTATGTAGAAGTTTTATTTTGAAAGCAACGAATTATTATTTATGATATCTACCATATAATTGAAATAAATGAATAAATTAATGTACCTTTAAGAGTAACGCTGATAGCAAACTCAATTTGCTTATTCAATTTGGTTGGAGTAAGTGTGAGATAGTGCCAGGAATTTTCTTGTGGATATAATTTGAGAGAGCAGATATCACCTTGCTCTAAACAATTCATGGACCTACAAATATAAAGCAATATAATCATCCTATCAAATTAGTTTACTTATGAGATTGATTCAAAGTTATAGACCAAGGAGTAAAACGAAGACCACGTGATCAGTACTTGGCCAAGTTTAACTGCCTACATGACAACTCTTTTGTCTACTACGGGTGTTGAGTAGTGTTGTGTCGATCTAGTCTAGTTTAGTCTTAAAACTGGTCCTATTGGTCCTTAGGACTGTACCGGGGCGTGCAGAATTATTTACCGATTTTTGTTTAGAACATATGGCGAACAATAATGACATTTCGAATGACTTGAGAAACAATTTATTCATACATTTTTAGAATAATAAAATAGTTTGTGATCAAATTTAATCAATGTAGCCACCATTTGACTCAATGACACTGGTCAGACGACGTCTAAAGCTGCCACAGACTTGCTGGATGTAATCGGCGTCCATGGAGGCCCAGGCCTTGTTGACAGCAGCCTTTAAGGCATTTATGTTCTTTGGTCGTTTTTGCAGGCCTTGGTCTCCACGAGCGCTTAGATAGAGAAATCAGTGGGTTCATATCTGGGCTCTGAGAGGGCCAGTAGTCCTTGGGCCAAAAGTTCATGTTGTCCTTGAGCCACTCCTGAGCTTTCTTGGAAGCGTGGGCGGGTGCTCCATCTTGTTGAAAACCCCAAGGAGAGTTGTCGACTATGGATTTGATCCACAGAAGGACCTTGGACGCCAGAATCTTCACATAATCCTCCGCTGTTAATCTGTAGCCAGTGGAGAACCATACCGGCTTCATGGCCTTCCTGTTGGAGGCCACGAGACCCAACATCATCACCGAAGCAGGGTGCTTTGTTGTTGCCACATAGTGGTACTTATCTTGCATATCTCCAAAGCTCACAACACGGTCATTTTGCCTGTTGAAAACAGGATCGACCGTAAAAGTTTTCTCATCTGAAAAAATGATGATGCGTCCAGATGAGCTCTTGATATCATTCAAGATTTTCTTGGCACGCTCAAGTCTGACTTCTCGCTGACGTTCAGTTAGCAGAGGGCGTTCAGTACGCCTCAGGGACTTTCCTCCAGCCCTTTACAATGCCCTTGAAACAGTTGATCTCGACGTTCCCATCTTTCTGGCCATGTCGGCAATGGACCTGTTGGGAGTCCTCTTGAACACTGCCTTTACTTGCCTTGTTGAGACAGTGGTCTTCCTGCCAGCCCCAGGGGAATGCTTGAGATCACCCCAGCCTCCAAGCGCTTGGAAACGTTGTAAATTGTCTTCAACGAGGCCCCAACCTGTTCCTTAATGTTGTTATGAGGCACTCCCGCTCGGAGGAGGGCTGCAATTTCGATCCTCTTTGTTTCCTGATTGGACATGGTCTCACGTGTGGAAGTTGTTACGCTCTCACAGGAAGGATTTTTGTTTATTTTAACAGTAAAAAAACCAGATTTGTTGCCACACAACCTCTTAAAAAGTATATTTACATCATCGGTAAATAATTTTGCACGGCCCGGTATGTCCATAGGTCCGGTCCTAGAAATTTTTCCTAAAAATGTCTATGGTTTATTAAGCCAAATAAGATATATGAAAAGCATTGCAAAGATCTTACAAAAAATATAGTCATCTTTTCATTATAATACAAGATAAGAGTAAGTTGCCCGGTGATGCCCTGGACATTAATTTATGCTATTCTGTAATATATATATTTAAAAAAATATATACTATTTATATAATGATATTTTTTTTTAAATTCAAAGCTTTAAAAAATTTGATAAAGGAATAAATTTTAATGGAATGACACTTTTGAGTATCAAAATTGTGGACATTCGAGCGCCGATAGTTGAACTGTCGTTCTCTCAACTGTCATGCTGCGAAATAAGATACTTTGTTTTATTTATTTTTTTTCTCTTATCCTTATAATCTAATTGGTTTTTTTTTGTTTTTTTGCAAAAATACAATACACCATACAGTAAGAAAAATTCTTACTGTCTTTTAAAGTCTTTATTTCTATTTTATAAGAAGTAGTCGTTTGTTTATCTTCTTCTTTTTTTTTTTTTTTTTTTTGAATAGAAAAATCCTATTTTAAAGAAGAAAAAAACCTAGACCAAAAAATTGATACCAGAACCGTCTCTTGAGCATTAAAAAGCTATATGAAAAATTTGAGTAAAATCTATTTCTTGATTTGGACGTGAATCCTAAACACACACATATGTACATACGCATTTAATATATAGGTAGATAAAACGAATATAATCGTATATATTTTAACATAATTAGATAATTTATTCTAATGTTGTGTCAGTCCTTAATTAGGACTGAAAACTGGAGTCTCTTCCAGTTTAGTATTGGTCCAGTTCATTTCAGTCCTACAATATCAGTCCTAAAACTTATATAGTTTGATCCTTGATGACGTCACTCAACTATATTTCTTTTTTTTTTAAATCAGTTCTAGTACTGATTGTCCAAAGCACCGAGAATATTAAGGACCTCTCCCAAGGACTAATATGACCAGCCCTAAGAATGGACTGGAATGTTACGAATAAATATGGACGGAGACAATACTAATTTGTTCTATTATAAATAAAATTATTTAAAAAAAAGGAAAAAAAACCCTCAATGATGTCACTTGGGATCGATTTTACTTTTTTTAAGAACCGACAAGGGGGTCTGTACTGAACAAGAGTCCGAAATGAAGTGTTGAGTATAGTTAAATATTAATTCATAAATTGTATGAACAAAGTCAATTATGTGAAGGGAAAAACAATTGCATACATTATGAGGAAAATTGATAAAATGCCTCTAAAAGGGACATCCTCATAGCCTAGGTAATCTCCTCAAGCGACATTTCGACACTAGATTGATAGTTTTTGATATAATAAAGCAGATAACTGGACCTTGTTCCTGGATTAAGTCCATCCGGTGGTCTCCTGGGTCCAGCTGTAATACGAAGGGGACAAGCACCGATATTAGATCCTCCACTCCCCGTCCTCAGTCGACGATTCCCTCCCTCAGTCTTAGACTTGACCCTACACTTTGATACATTGACAAAGGCGGACCAAATATTGTTACCCGTGAAAAACCGATAGGTTTGAGGTGAGCCAATGTTGTGATAGAGTATGAGCTCCTGATGATCATGTTTCTCTGGGTATAGATTGATGACGTCGTTCTCAATTTTGTATTCGGCTTTTGTTGTGAGCCATGTTGAGCACTTATTCTTCTCTTCCTAAGGAGAAAAAGAAAGTAAAAGATTTGATATAAGTAATGTTTATCTATGCAAAGAAAAATCAGTATGATATTTTTTATGAATTAAAAATATATATGAGATTCTGTCTTGGAGTTAGGAGGGGACGCTCAAATATGTGGAAGTTATATATCATATAAGCATAACAAAATATCAAAAATTCAATTATAACTTTTATAATACTATGGTATATGTATGTATTTATGTAGAGATTCCTATCAAGGCACCATCTACATCTTTTCTCTCGCCTCTTTTTCATATTAACAACTAAAATTTCAAATGCTCGGATCCTTGTTTTGTGTACTTGTGTACAAAATTGTTGTGGGGTGAAGCAAAATTATTGTACATAAGGAATATGATTGTGAGTAATTTCATGGCAAGATATTATTATCGTGTGCAATTTCGTTGTAATTTATATTATATCCGGAGAATCAAACTATTGAATGATAAAATAAACTCCAGTCTTTTCCCTGGATATTCCGGATCCCTTATAATATTAAAAAAATATAACCCAGACCTGAAGTCTTAGAGGTGATGTACTGGGCCCCAAGCAAGGACCCCTTCTGAAATGTTTTAATACATCCCGGTCAACTGGCTGTGTATATGAAGTACTGGGGCCAAATGCAAGTTAAATTCTACCACCGACGCTTCCCTGAGCATCAAAGAACCCTTTTAATATCACAAATGTACCCCTTAGGCTCTACAGATGGAGTGCTGGGCCAAAAGATAGTCTAAACTCTATCGCCGCTGCGTTTCTAAGCAGTAAGGACCTTTTCTGATATGCTTTGATGCGCCCTGGCCCACGAGTTATGCAGTTTAATCTACCTTGGCTCCCATCACTTCACATGTACAAGCTGAAGAATGGGTTGTATTTTTTGATAATACAAGGGTTCCTTGAGCTCAAGGAAGTGACCCTAGAGAATCTTTTTATGAATAAGAAATGTTTTATTCTTGAATCATAATCAAAGTACACATTTAAAGATTGCTTTTATACACTGAATACACGGAACATTGCTATTTATTACCATTTATTTCATTACTCATTCCATGCAGTGGGTAAAACTCCCCCGACAGAATATTTCCCTTTTTTATTTATTATCTATATTAATAAAGAAAAGTTTGTCTGTACATGAATGATATAATTTATGAAAAACAGTTACAGGGTGCACTGTATATAGTACTGCCTGATGTGGATTATAAACATATTTGGTCTAAGAAATACCAATTTAGTCGTATTAATGAAACATTGCAGGCGTGTGCATATAGCATTGAACGTGTGTATATAGTGCTGCCTTATGTATATCATAAACATAGTTTAATCTCACAAATAAAAATGTAGTCATATTTATGGAATTTTGCAGGCGTTTTGCAAGTAGCATCTCGTGAGCATACTGTCTTTCTGAATGATAATACAAATTCAATTTGGAATGACTCTCACGTTTCGAGTTTTTATTATTCGAGCTCAAGTAAAGTCCAATTTCCCAAAAAATATTTAAGCGAGTTTGAGAAATTTTTTAGAAAATATACGGCTTAATAAAGTGTAGTTTTTTTTTTTTCAAACTCAAATTATATATGTACTCAAATCCAAAACTAATACAGTTTTCAAAGTTTTGTTTAGGAGTATTTCTACTGGTCGCAGCAATATAACGTCTTTTTCCAGAAGGCAATAAAATAAGTTTTATACATTCCAAAAGTTTTTCTTTTGCTTCACAATTATAGCACACATTTAAGGTGTTTTTTTTTTACACAGTCTTGAAAAATATATAAGAAAGGTGACGTTCCCCATTGTTGACTAAACCGAACTTGATTATTTAATATCCTGTGATTTTTCCATTTTTGTTCCTCTTAAAAAAAAACTTAGCATTTACAGATTTTTGAGGGAGAGTTTTTTATACAAAAAGATTAACAAAATATTTTAATTAGAACTGCAGATGATTTGTTGATTAGATAATAAGAGATTGGTGGTTCTGCAAAGATGCTGATAATGGTAGTTTTTCCGGAATAAATCTAGTTTCAAATACCCATTTGGTTAACTTGCACTCCTTTAGAATTCTTGCATGACACCAGATCAAAAAATACCAGTTTGAACTCTTTAACAAATTATCCATAGAGTTAATTGTGTTAAAAGAATTTAGTAAATTTCAAATTATGAAAATTGATTGAAGCAATTGTTTTTTGTATATTAAAAATTGAAGCAATGAACTAATTTCTCATAAATTGCACTAATAAATATGTACACATAAGATAAATTGTAATTAGTTTAATTTTATAAAATATTACGTCAAATCGAATATATATCTTCGATATATATTACCGAAAAACTGTACATAAAAGAGGAATTGTGACTGGCTGGTATTAGCTAACGTAATATATGATTTTTTTAGGGTGTCTACTAATGCATCAGAATCGGTCTTTTTGAAGTATCGGAATAGGCTTACTAATGACGATTTCACAAATATTTGTGCTGACTTATTATTGAAGTTCTCCAGTAGATCAACTCTTCTTGAAGTCTCAATAAAAAAAGAAGATCAAAAGAAAAAGAAAGACCAGCATCAATAATCATATACACTTTTAAGCAACAGAAAAATTCTAATTTTGTTATTTCAAATGGTGAAGCAATAAAAAAAAAGTGCGGATCATTGTTAAACTAACATTTGTGTACCACTAAGAGCTCCTATCTTTAGAAGCCAAGATAAAATTGACTCATAAGCACGGAGAGGAACAAACTATTTAAATAATTTAAAAATCAAATAATTTACTTATAATCATAATTATGATTGATATATTTATATTTTTTCTTGTCAAGCCGTAATAAATAAAAAGGTAATTATGAAAAAAAGTAAATGAATAAGAAATCGAAACTGTTCATAAAGATGGTATTGGAATCAGATGAAATTTTGGTATTGGTAAATCTCTAATTATTTTTTCTATAAGACTAACAAAGTTACAAATAAAGAGTTTGACAACGAGTCTTGGACCTTCCAGCAAATAGAGTACCATCATACATACCGCCATGATCACACATAACTAGCTCATAGCAAATTTTCTAAGCTTTTTGTAATGCATCCTAGATCCCTGGCCTTAAATCCTATGGACGACTCTTTGTTGTAAATTTTTGAGGCAAATTCATTTTCAAAGCCTTATTAGATTTTTGAGAGCCCAAAGGCTTCACTGGTAAGGGCATGGACCAAATCATTCATGAACTTGTCTATGCCGTCGTCAAGGACTTTTGTTGCCGTCTTACAGCAGCTGTGAAGGCTGGAGATGGCCATTTTGAATGAAATTTTTATATGTTACAGAGAATACTAAGTTTTAATGTCGTATTTAAAAAATAAAGTTACTATTAATGTTTTTCTGGATTTCTCTCAATTTCTGCACCCCCTGTATGCCATAAAAGTGCAAGTACCCGAAGTCTGTTAGGATTCCGGATAAAACAAATTTACATACACCATACTTGAGTACTTTGGATCCAAATCCAAGACCTATGCTAACTTTATCAAAAAATACTATCAGCTTTTTAAGATCCAGAAAATCCTTTGGATTTTTCAAGATCCGTAAAAGCTCAAATACTCGAAGCTTGTTCTAATCCTGTATTATATAAGTTTACTTATACCGTACACAAGTCCTTTTGATCCGGATTCAAACATCGCCCTATCTTTATTCAGTAATACTATCTGTTTTTATTATCCGTAAAAGGTCAAGGACCTGAGGCCTGTTTGGATTCCAGATCATACAAATTTAAATATATACTGTACCTAAGTACTTTGGATCCGAATCCAAGGACCGTTTTATCTTTATTCAGCAATAATATAACCTTTACAAGATCCGGAAAATCCCTTGGATCTTTTTGAAGCCGTAAACATTTGAGTGGCCATAGCTGGTTTGGATCTCCGGTCTTATAGGATAATACAAGTTTACTTATACTATACCCTTGTATTTTGGTTCCGGGTTCCAATCTTGTTCTATTTATAATACATTGATTTAAATTCGTCTTTGATGATGATATCTAACTAATTTGCACTTGAGAATATATTTGTATAGCCATTGTCTCTCAATGAGATGATTTAGCTTTTAAAAACATAGGACACATTATGTTAAACCATTTCTATAAAGCAGAGATAATTTATACGTTAATGCACTTCCAAATTATGCTATATTTTTATTTTCTATGTATAAATGTGTATAATCCATTTTCTCCTTCTAAACCCTTTCATTCAATGAAAACTACACTGAACAGTTATATTTTTGATACAAAAAATATTAATAGTATCTTTTTATATAAAAGGTTAATGTATAATTTAGGGGCTTTCATTTTTCGTAGGCTTTGTAAAACATAATTGTGATTTAAAAAAGATACAGTCAAAATGCTTTTACCCTTTTGAGAATGTATAATTATGAACAAAATAATAATTGTTGTTTAAACAATGACAACATTTGTGCATCCCTCAATTTTTCCTCAAATAAATATTTAATGTTACACTCAAGTATTTCTTGAGCACATATACACACTTTATATTAAGATTTTTTCACCTCAAGAACGAATGAACAAAGTATAATTATAACAGCTTTGGAAAATAAAAAGCTATGATCAAAATGCCAATCACAAAAAAACTACAACAACTCACACGTCGTAAATGCTTAGAATTTAAACTTAAACTTATTTAATTGTAAGGGTGTGTTCAATTATTAACTTGCTATAAGGGAATAAATCCCATTCCATATCAAGCAATGCCATTATAACGGAACTACTTTTATGTTTATCCTTCATTTTACTCTGAGGCCACCATAAAGGTCTTCTAAAGGATTTGTTATGAGAGGGGGAGAGGTCTCCTTGTTACTATCTCATTTTTGATTTGTTTTTTAAGCTTAATTGCGAATATGTGCCATTTTGTGTCTAGTAGCCCCTTTTTTGGCTTGATTATTAATTTCTAAGCAGAGGAAGAATGTATATAATTAATCTATTTTCTAACAAAACAAACTTTAAATAACATGATTGTTATTTACAAAACTAATGCTAAAAATACCCCTTAATCGTATTTAAAGGCATCTATGTCAATCTATCAATTTAAGGAATCTCTTCTAATAGTATATGAAAAACTGAGATACAAATATTGTTGTTTGTAAGGATATTTGCAATATTTTGAGTAATAAGATTATAATATAAGATTAGAACATCTTTATCATATTGTAAGAATGACTGACTTTTTCACATCTCTCCCTATAAAACCTTCCTTATGCAAAAATTATCTGTTATAGTTTTTGGCTCTTCCCTTAATGTAAAACGAATTTTCCTCCGAGCCAAATGTGAAGGCCGTACAATAACCATATTTCTTAATGTTCCAGAATGAAAATTATATTCATAATTGAGAACTGAATCCGGTGATAAAATCAAATCTTTTACACTTAATATGTTGAAAATATTGTCTTTATATATATATAAAAAAATATGTTACAAATCATGACAGATGATAAATTTTGAAATCGATATTTACATACTCCATTTCATTTTATTTTATAGAGTGCGTATGCTAAATGTGCCACAATAAGTATTTTGTTTTTAAGATTTAGTGTTCTCTCCAACCAGTTAATCAGATAAAAAAAATAAAACGACATTCTGAAAGCTTGATGGATTCCAATTGATGTTGTTCAATAAAATCAATTTCTGCCTGAATTTCAGTCTCTATACGAGGCCAAAAGGGTAAGCAGCCCTTCGCCAATAATGGTCTTTCAAATATAATCCATCAATTATATATATTTTTTATTGTGATTATTTATTTTTTTGTATTAAGTGAAATTTTTGGTATTTCCAAATAAACTAATTATATCAATTTGTTGATAAAAATGGACACTAATTTGTCCAAGAGTACATATTTAATCCAGACGTAATTTTGATCAAAATAATCATTTTAGTTTACTTTTGGGATGACGAGCCACACATCTGTTCTTTCGAATATTGTTTATGACCGTGACTGGTAATTTTGCCACCTGCATTTGTGCCTCGGAGATATTTTGCCGCATGATATATTCGCCACTTTTGTATATTTTTATATTTTATGTTCGAACTTTATTCTTATTTATCCATCAGATTAATTATATGGCTAGGAGAAGAAGAAAAAAGGAAAATAATGATCAAATAAATTAGAAATAATAGTAAAAAAGGAATAATTGATGAGTTTTAATTTTTTCTAGAGGAACATAAGTTCTAATCACACACCTTTTTGTGGTAAAAATATAATTTCCGATGATAAATTCCTCATGGTCAAATTATATGAACTTTGTACAATTATAAGCTATAATAATTGTAATAGTGTCAATATCACATGGTAAACTCTTCCATTTTGGGATAATATTTGAAATCCCAAAAAAATTATAGATCTACTGAATGTATACAATTTAAAATCAACGAAGAACAAGGCTAATTATAACATTCATTATTCAATGGTTCATAAATGATGAGAAAAAAAATTGTAAATCCAATTGCGTTGTCCATAGACAGTAACACGTGCTATTAACTTGTTGCCAGTTCCGGACTGTAGGGTGAATACTTAAGAACCATAAGAACCTCCCATCCGAGCTCCAGGAGCTTCTGGCGCGTCATCAAAGGTGTGTGCAGCCTGGTGTTGTTTTGATGAAGTATTGTTTCAAGAAGTAAATATGTAAAATATAGTGAATTTCTTCCTCTGAGACTCTGGGCACACTATAACTCACAAAGGAGCCAGCCAACCGCAATACTGTCCCAAAAGCGTTTGTAACATACAATTAAACCTTTACAACACTTTATCGTATGATCTAATGTGCCCAATAATGAACAAGAAATACTTTTGTTCTTTTTTTTAAGGGCGGGAATTAGAAAAATTACTTTTTCCCCAACCTAATACTAGATATAATTAATTATTGCTATTAGTAATACAAAACGTAGACACTTTACTTTTTCTTTTCGAGAGGAGATAATGTAAATAATACTTGAGCCTTTTGCAAAATGTTATTTTCATTAATTCTTCAAACTCATGTTCTTATAATAAAAAAACACAGAATTAAGGATATTCCTTGAATTTATATTCATTCAAATATTTTTTGATTTATCTCATGAATAACTTTTCTAACGTTGAAATATAAGGAGATACTTTCCCTAGTAACAGAGAGAAAAAAAAGAAAAAAAAAAACTATTCAAGAATTTGGTTTTACCCCGAATTTGTCCTCAATCTTTATGCATGCACCTATTTTCTGCAAATTAAATTATTTTCTAACAAGAATGAGTAGTTTCTAGGCAGGGAGGTATTAATTTTATTCATGAATCGAGATAATATTTATTGGAGGGATCAACTTAGAGTGGGCTAAAAATGAATATTCTATTATTACTTGTTCCACAGAGAAGGAAAAAAGCATAACCAATTGCCTGTCTGTCTTTCTATATGAATGTACATATGCCTGGATATAGATTAGATAACATCTGGATAGACACTAGGCATGCAATCACGTTAATAGAGCCTTGCAAATAAATCATAAAAACATTTTCCATTGATTAACAATTGCAAAATAAAATAATTAATAATTATGAACGCGATGGGACCCATCCCATCGTCCATTGTAATTAAAGTAACTAATCATGGAGCTGTGAAAAGACGGAAGATTTTAAAATGGGAAGTTATATTTTTTTGGGGTAAAACTTGAAAGAGGCTTCAAAAGCAATTATCAAGTAAAATTCGGTCGAAAAAAGAGCTAATTTTTATATAGGTTAAGTTTTCTTTTATTCCTTACAGATCTATCTTCTAATCCCAGACCTCCTTAAAAAATGTGAAAAACACATTATTAAATCTCATTGAAGGAATATATTTTTTGAGGGAGGAACGATGACATATTTATTAAATTGTCAGTTCCTTTGTAGATCATTATATTTCTATTGGAGATGAACCTTTTTTATCTATAGATTACTTTACAGTAAGTAATTAAGGGATTTATGTTTCGCCTTAACGATAAAATACAATAATTTATGGAATGAAAACTTGTATGGTTAATAATTGTAAATATTTATCCAGATGTAGAATAATCCATGGTCGGAACAAAGTAACTTTTTAATATAAGGAATAACAATGTAGTCATACTAATGAAATGTTAGAGGCGTTTTGCATGTAGCATCGTATAAATAAGTTGCATTGTATAAGGTGAACCCTGATGTATATGATATTTAGTGATATATGTCCTGCCTGTATGTAAAATTATGATACATAAAATGAACATAACAATTTAAATAATGTATGCGAGCATCTATGAAACAAACAAAAATTCCACTCTGTATATAGAAATGATAATGGTAGGAATTACTTTGATGTCGAGCCTCAAGTCTACACTGAGACCAACAATGGGTTACACTTATATCATCAAATCAAACCCTCATTGTTACTATCTATCTTTCATGAGCACACACACTAGTTATTACCATTTATGTACTCAGATGTTCTGTCTAAAAGAATTAAACAATAATGACAACAGCTTTAAAAAATGAAAAAAATGTACTGATTACTAACTTAGAAAATCCCCTACCACTTTCTATGACATGTTTTATACACCTCTAATTATGTTCATATCTGTATTCTTTATCTAAAAATTAAGAATGTAGTCATATTAATGAAATCTTGCATATAGCAACGAGCGTATGTATGTATGCAATGGATATAGTGATCGCTGATGTATATCATATATATATATTTGATCTTAGACATAAAAATATAGTCATATTTAAGACATCTCACTCGTGCTTTGCATGCAGCATTGGGTTTGTGTAGATATGGGTAGATACCGCTGTTGAGAACCAAATACTCCCTGGTTCACCAGTCATGCCGCCATTTTGATTTCTTTTCTGGAGCTGTTAATATTTTTTTATTCTTGAGGAGTGAACATCTATTTATTGGGTAACTACATGTGTGTGCCCATGAAGAACAGTGAGTAAAACACAGAATTTCTTGGGTAACTATCCAAGAAATTATCAATGTCTTCTTCATCTTTTAGGCAAAGTTTTTCTGTTTGACGACGCCTAATAGCTCCGTGTAATATTAGGTACTACTGCTAGTCATATAAAATAAATGTTTCAAATAGCCACTTTGCTGATATACTAAAATCTGGACACAATGTGTTCTGCGTTAGTGCTATGTTCTGTATGAGATACCTGCGAAATCAAACAGATTTGAGCTTATCAAGCAGTACAATTAATTTAAATTTTAATAAATTGGAAATTTATTGGTCGCTTGTCTTAAAACTCGGCAAAAGATAGGTTTTGTGACTCAAGATTCATTATGTAAAGTTTAGACTCAATTAAAAATAACATAAACGAGAATGAGTAAAATGGAGCAATGTAGTTGGGAAATTTTAAAGCTTCTCTCACCGTGGCATGTCCCCTAGGGCCATATCCGAGAAAATTGGGTCAGTTTCAGTGAGACATATGCAATGTTTAAATCTGGATTTAACAGAGAGTATTACTTTTGTTTTATTTCAAACAACTAATTATTTTGATAAGTATTTATATATTTTTTTAAACTACGAAACAGAAAAATTTATTTTTTGGTAGTTTCAGATTATAAGTGTATAAAAAAACTAAATATAAAAACTAATCTAAAGATTTGAGACGTTCCAATCTGCTATCCAAAGAAATAAAAAAAAGTTTCTTTTCTTACACATTTATTTTACTAAAAAGCGTAAAAAGAAAAAAAGATTAATTACTGTTTATTAACTAGCTAGAGAAAAAAAACTGTTTAGTTGTTTGTTTTAAGAGCCTTGTTTTAGGGTAAAGTGTTGTAAAATGTAGGAAACAAAACCAATTACGCCAATGAGAGATACATAGAGCCATTATTGTATGTAGTGATTGTTGAGTAATGAAAAAGAAACTGTCCCAAAATGAATCAGATTTCATACGCTACATTATTGTTTGCGATATGTGAACACACAATGGCAATTGAGGCAAAAAGGCAAGGGATTGTAAATCTTCTCCGCAGAGTAAATGAGATCGCAGACATTGTGAATTGCTTTGCTGAACTTGCCTGTTCCAGGAGGTAATGAATGTGGTTGTGAAGCCCTGATTGGATGCAAATTACCCTGAAGGGGATTTTCTAAGCAATTTCTGACCTACAAACTTTTGGGCCTCCTCATCAATGAACTGCTCGCCACTAGACTATGGTATGGATTTTTGTGGACAGCAAGGCTTGCAAAGTCCCCCAAAGCAATGTTGATTCCTCGAAGGCTTCCGTTGATAAGGATTGGGCTGATATGTCAATGACTACGTCATCAAAGCGTGCATGGCATTTAGGCTTAGAATAGAGGCCATGGTGGCCACAGAAGGAGGACATTTTGAGAAATAATTTTTGTGATTATAACTAGTGTATAATTATAATAAAAAATACTACTGATATTATGTACATTAGAGCGGTTTTATATTCAACTTTTTTGGAATTTCGATTACGGCTACAGCAAAAAGTCCCATGTGGTATGAAAATGACGTATGCAAAATTGCATGGTCCTAAGAGGTCATCCATGGGTAGTGCATTTCTATCCAATTATTGAAAAAGGCATAAACTCTTTACATGGAGAATATGTTTACTAAAAAGACATTTTGAGTTAATTTGTATAAAATAATTTTTATAGACATTTTTGTAACCTATAAAAAGTGTGAATTTTTTTTTTTTCTCAAATTGTACAATGGGACAAAAAAAGAGAAAAAATTGAGGAAAATGTGATGATCTGCTTATAGAGCGCATGCTTTATTTACATTTTCAGAGAGGAATATTTCTTACGTTATTCACTCTTTTTACTCCATGTGGTAGCAAAGTTTATTATAATTTTGTATAAATTGGAATAAATTACATCATAATTAATTTATGAAAAATATGAGGAAGGAAATAACTTTTGCTTCCCCATCAAACTTTAAACTAGATGTGCTACCTAATGATGGCATTGTAGGGAAATTTGTAGGAAAAACGAACTAGCCGTAATCGAAATTCGAAAAAAAGTTGAAAAAAACCCCACTCTGATGTATGTACATATCGTTTGATTTAAGGGTACGATTTGCTTACGCACACTGTGTGTATTAAATATTTTACAGGCTATTAAATTTAACATGGCGTGTACATACAAATAGACATGATAAAAGAAAAAAAGAAAGCACTAGAATGGATGGAAAGAACGATGTAAACAAGACATTTCTATTTTTCAAGAAAAACAGTGAGTAACTTGGCTCTGATAACAAAAATAGAAGCATTTATGCCATGTATTCACCTCCTTTATTTTGGTTGATCAAAAAGGGGAGAGGGAAAAAAAGAAGCTGGAAAGTTGAACCATCAGTTGTTGATGATAATTAAGATTGATAGTATCAATAATGAACAAGCTACAGTTAGACACTCTTTTGTATATGAAATCCAGGGAAATGTTATTCATTGAATATTGGAGTGCCTTTTTATGTATCCTCATTCAATGTAACGGGGTGGCCCATTAAAATCTGAACACTTTGTATTTTCAAATTCAAGATGATATAATTTAATAATTAACAATAGAGTTTCAACGAAATTTATACTATAAATAGATGTGTGTCTGAGCAGTCTTATTCATTAATGTAACCGCCCCTAGTGGCAATGATGGCTTCCAAGCGAAAGGCCTGGCACCCGCTGTGGGTGTAGTCCTCATTCAAGGATTCCTGGTGCTAGCTGACAATGGCATTGAGGGCCTCGGTGTTTGGATAACGAACACTGCAGGTCTTCCCCTAGACATGCAGTCACTACTCATAAATATTCCTTTAGTTGCTAAAAGCTCCCCTGCTCTATTCTCATGAAGATGAAAGATTTGTCCGTATATTTTGGATGGATCTATAAGTAGCAAGACCCTTCTTTCTGTATATATATGTAATATACAACATAGTAACAGATCAATAATGTATTTGAATATTTTTACAATATGTAAAAATACTTATATATATATTATTATCTTTGGTTATCATATCATATGATATCTATAATACATGCATGTATTTTTCTCGAAAAGGGACTAGGCATGACATGATACAAAGACGTTTGATATATTTTTGTTTCTACTGTCTAATGATATATGTATATACGTCTATTCATAAATAGGCAACTAACATTCAACTACACTTCATTTTATAGGCCTTCAAGAGATATCTATGAATGTATAGTCATTTTTGATGGAAGAAATAACAATCAAGCCATATTAAGGAAACTTTGCATGTGTTTTGCATGTAGCATTGAGCGTATATACGGGGCGCACTCTATATATAGTACATCCTGATGTGTATCATAAACATATTTTAGAGGTGTATAAAACATAACCAGAAATTTCTTCAAAGTTCGTATGGACAATCATCATAAGAAAATCATTATAGTATTTTAATTTATTTAAAGGGTTGAACTTATCTAGTGCTACACATTTTATTTTTTTCAATTTTTCAAGATTAAATTTTAAAGGAGAGGTTTTGTGAGTACATTTATTTCACCAAATCATCTAAAAATAGTGCTTGGCACAACCTTTAGCTGTAATAATTGCTCCAATTCGAGGTCTAAATCCCTTACAGCCCTCGACTATCTAGTCGGACTCGTCCTTAGTCCACTCGTTCTTGATAGAAGCCTCTACAGACTGGACACTCCTGTTAGGCATAACAAATACCATCTCCTCCAGACTTTCCTAGATAAAGTAGTCCAAGGGGGTTGTGTCTGGAGAGGAGAGCGGTCCACATGTTGAGGTCCCTAAATTCCGGAAAGTTGTCTCCCAGGAAGGCCATGGGCTTAGTTGGGTGATAACACAGAGCTCTACCTTGAGTGAAAACAAAGTAGTCCACTAACTTTTTTCTTACCCAAGGTAGCACTTTCTTATCCGGAAGTTCGATATAACCATCTGCATTGAGCCGTTCCTTCCTCTCCGTAAAAATGGGAGGGAAGACTTTGTCTGCGCTGGCTACAACACCCAAGACCATGATGGAGGTGAATAAGCCCCTGGCACAATAAACAGTCGTACGACTACACTCGAGCTAGCTCCTTGGATATGGCCATAAGGGGCATGCCACAAGAAAAAAGCTCCAAAATTTCACACTTAGGTTACTGCATTCACTCGTTCTCGTTTGTTTTGTTTTTAATTAGAGTCGAAACACAACATAAGGAATCTCGAGTCACAAAACCTATCTTTCACCGAGTTTGAACACAATAGACGAATAAATTTGCTATTTACAAAAATTTAAATCAAGTGTACCACTGGATAAGATCAACCTTGTAATTCCTTGGACCTAATGAATAAATTTGTAAATTTGTCATTTTCGGACTATGAGAAGGACCAGACTTGCAGGTCTTGATTTACCGAGCAAATCAGCACTGTCCAAAATGAAGAAAGTATATATTAAAACCATCTTTATACACAAAGATTTACCAGTAACCCCTTACAATTACTCTGTGGGGGTATCTGTTGGTACAAGCTTTCTAAGTCCTGACCAAGTTGAATCTATGGACATACTCAAGGCTAAAGTAGTAAATCAAGGATTCCATACCTAAATGCCAGAATCAATTATTCAATTAATTATTCGACAATCATGTGACAAACTACAGAGTATCAATAAGGACCAAGAGATGGAACTGGGCCTTATACAATTGGTTCCTAAATGTATTGAGGGTTCAAGCATAGAAACTCTTAAAAAGTTTAATAACTTGAACAACTGTGTATCATATATATAAAACGGTGCCAAATGTGAGCAAATCACTAGAGAAAACTGTTAGCCTCACTAGAGGTGCTCTAAAAACTACAAGGGTACAATTAGATATACTTCAAAGGAAACACAAAAAGTGTGTTTGAAATGTGTTAAGAAACAGACGAAGATCAAAATCGAACTTATTAAAGATGTGAGGTAGCCATTCATCCCCGGTGCATTGAAGCCTACCATACAAAATCAACATAACTTTTTGTAATATTACTAAACTTAGAGAATAAAAGAACATTTATGAAGATAAAGAGTGGTTTTATAATAATAAATATTAAAAATTCAAAATATAGAAAATATCCCTGACTTACCGATATGTTCCTCAAAATACGTTTCTATAGAGCCTATATGCAGGGTAGCATAAAAATAATTTACTATCTTAATGTAGTCATATTAATGAAATCTTTATGATTATAAAATTCGAGAATTTTTTTTGTTTAATTTTGATTACGAATCTGAATCTGAAAGTTTGTGTACCCCAAATTTACTCGAGTATTTATGTCTAAAGATCCGAACAGAAAGATCTGAAATGACCCGGATTCGAGAAAATATGGATCTGTCCTATCTTTACCCTCATTTGAGAACAAATTTATAAAAAACTATACCTACATTCAATGAACTCACTTTTTTCGCAATAATTCTTTCTTAAATATCACTGAACCTTTTGTAACACACTCTCTCTCACTAAATCATGTGATGGGATTTGAGCCAAATTTTACCCCATTCATTAAAGAAAAAAAAGAAACACAACTTAATAATGGTGTATTACCTCAGGAGTAGGTCCTTTGATTGGATTGATGTAGACCAACATGAACCATATCCCTGGATCAGGACTCGGAACAAGAAGACTGTGATCTCCATTCACGGGATTAAAAGTCAGATTATGTGGATTTCCTCGATATTGAATATTCTCTGGAAATTTACCTCCATCTGGATTCACCACAGGGTAGCCTCCACCCCTTAAAAATCTGAAAAATAAGATCATAGTAATTAAAATCATTTGAAGTTGTATATATTATAAAACATATTTATATAACATCCAGCATTCCTTGGAGTTGTTTGTGAAAATATCAACAAAATCAGAAATGGTACCCATATTCATTATATGCTCAATATTCGATTTGCTTACTTATATTAGTTTGTAAACAAATCGACAAAGAGTAGGCCAGTCTTGTGACAAAATAAAACAACTACCATAATAATGCTATTATTTTATGAGCACACGTACACGTAACCACTTAATACTCATATCAATTCATATGTGTACTCTCCTCAATAGAATAATTTAGTATGATGTAATTAGTGATTAGCTAGGGATTACTTTAGTCTTTAAACCCCTCACTAACAACACAAAAAAAACCAGTGCTCCCTGTATGCTAAATACCTGTGCAGGTAAATTCATTTTTACTTACCAGCCTTTATATTTTATTCAAATTGTAGAAACAGTTCTCCTTGTATACATGCACGCATTGTCAATATTTCATTAATACAACTACATTATTTCTTATATCAGAAATATTCATATGATTTACATCAGGGAGCACTATACATCCTGTATACACGTACGATACTATATACACGTCCCTAGTGTATTTCATTTATACGACTACACTGTAATTTTTTATATAGAGTGCACTGTATATAATACTCTCTGGTGTACATCATAAACATATTTTGATCTAAGAAATATCAATTTAGTCGTCGTTTTAGTGAAACATTGCAGGCGTGTGCATATAGCATTGAACGTGTATACTAAGTGCACTGTATATAATGCGCCTTGATGTATACTACAAACATATTTTGATTTAATAAGTAACAATGAAGTTGCAATAATAAAATATTAGAGGTGTGTGCACGTATAAGTAGAGCACTGTGTCTGTATGGGTTTGTTATTGCTCTCTTATGTATATAATAATTCATGTACATTTACAGTATATGTTAAAATTTGAATAAGATATAAACACTGGTAGGTATAAATGAATTAAATATCGCAAGCCCTTTGTATGTAGCCTTGTGTTTTGTTAAAAATCCCTCTACATACTAAAGGACACATCAGTCATCCCATCATATATAAGTCCATTAATTTGAGTAACATTAATATCAGCGAGTGTCATCATAGTCATTTGAGCAATTATTTATTTGCATGAGTTTTTTTTCAGCGTCGTTTATTCAAGCAATTAGACAATACAAGATGAATGACTTCATTATTAAAAGGCATCACTCGCCTGTACATAGTCAATGGGAAGAAATTTAGCTACGGAAACTCTTATCGGATTTCGTCTCAACTCTACAAGTTTCTGTGGAGGGATGTACTTACAAGACTTCCCTAGAGTGGGATGGCATTCAAACAGTTCGATCGATAGGTACTTGTAGTGTAGATCCTTTAAAAAAAGATTTGCATCCTCCAACATTTTCGCTGTCAAATATTATGATAATAATCATTTTTGACTTTCATAAAAAATATATATATATTTTGTTCTTTTTAGGGAGAAGTTTCAAGGGAGTTTGGACGGATTTTTTTGAGTGCTCCTTTATCATTCTGTTAACTTCTTTGAATCAAATAATATTCAACATTCTTAAAAGGCAAAACGGACTATACATAGATAGTTCCTATAGTCTATAGCTACTCTTGGTTTACTATATGAAAATGTCGCTGAAATAACGACGCTGAAAAGAAGCAGGTCCAAATGAATACTTACTCAAATTAATGTTGCTAAGCTAAAAACCGTTGAAATTAATGTTGCTAAGATAAAAACCGTTGAAATTAATGTTGCTTGAATGAATACACACATAGAAAAAAGTAGTATCATTTCAATCTCAAAGTTTATTGGGAAAACTTCCTTTACCAGGGCCCTCTATGTTGTTAGCATATTTACTAACAGCATTTTTTATGAGAAAGGTTGCGAGATACAATAGCAAAAGTACGTTAGGATATTTGATCACTCCAAATAATATGTAGGTATATGCAAAACTTTTTAGTATAGTAAATATTATACAGCTGACTCAGTTAAAATAAAAAGAGATGAAGCAGGGAGAGAAAAAATATCTTTTTTTATTTATTTTTATCAGAATAAATTTACCATATTTTTATTTTAGTTTTGTAATACTGTACATCAAGAAAAAGTTTACAATGCATGGTACATTCAATTTTTGTACCATTATCTTTTTAAGCAGAGCTAGAGAGAAGGAGAGAGCAGTAGATGATCGAAGATTCAAAATGGATTTTTAAAAGAAAAGGGGAAGGGGGGATTGAAGGGAGGAAGATAGATATAAAAATAAATATTAGTGTTGAGACTCGGTCCAAGACCGAATATATTTTCCTTTTGTTCATAAGTGATTATTATTAGAGCGATTTGAACCGATATTTCGGTCAAATCTCAATCTCACACACGGGTTTACTTCGGTAATACAAAAATATACATTTTGTGTTCTGAACGTTGATTGGTTGAATTAGAGTGAACTTCTTTTAAGCCATAAACAATGTAGAGCGGTTTGATTTTTAACTTTTTTCGAATTTCGATTGTGGCTACTCCAGAAAAATTGTAATATGGTATGACAATCATCTAAATAAAATTGTAGATCATCTTTAGATAGCAAATCTTGATCAAATTGTGAAAAAAGGTAGAAACTTTTTACTTTATGAGTATAAATACTAAAAAGACAAATTCAGTTATTTTGTATAAAATAATTTTCATAAGTCTTTTATAAACGGATATAAAATGTTTATAAAGTTGTTGTTGTTGTTTTTTTGTAAAATTGTTCTACAATATAAAAAAAAAGAGTAAAATTTAGAGAAATGACCTTCGTCATAACGCAACCTTTTTTAACATTCCTCGGAAGGAAATATCAAAATTTTGGAATGTTAATCTCTCTTTTTTCTCTAAAGGGTAGCTTTAGAAGAATAAAACTTTAATAGTGTTTATTATTGTTTAGAATTGTGTCTATTCTAATTCATACATAGAAAATAATTATCAATGCTTTCATTTAATCTTTGATAACGAAATTTATAACTTTTGTCTCCTTTCAAACTTTCACCAAGATGTGCCATCTAAAGATGACAGCAGTTATTTTCTTACCACATGACAACTTTTCCGAACTAACCGTAATCGAAATTTTTTTTTAAAAGCTGAAAAATAAGCCACGCTAATGAACAGTTCTTAACATCTATTAAAGCAAACGACATGGGAAAAATTATAGTATACAATAAAAATAAGAACGTTTTATGTGCCTTGGCGATTGAAAATTCAGAGCACCTCTTCTTTCTATGTCCGTCTCTACGACAATTAATCAACAGAGTGGAAGAGATGGCGTTCAAACAGTTGAATAATGGAACTGCATAATCTGGAAGTGTTATTGGCTAGTGTCAACGACGTCAAGTAACCCAGAAATGTTCAAAATAGAAACTTTAATAGCAAAAACTTAAAGTCAATCATGAACGCGGCAGGAAATAATAAAAAGGCAATACTTCAATGATGCAGAGAAGTCCGTAGGATTATTTTTATATATATTTTAATATTAGGCCTTGGTTTTTATATACATTAAATTTTCTGTTTTCAATTTCAAAAATTAAAATTTTTGCTCCGCCCCAGGATTTATGGAAATGACCTTATTTTTTTTTAGAAAAGAGAACCTCTCTATTTTCAATCTCCTGCCAGAGATCAATATCAATGATGGAGAGTTTTGATGAAATTGAAACCTGATGAAATATATATAGGGTGGACCCTAATTACTCTAAAATGAATAATTCTAGATAAATGTTATATTATATTACACCTCAAATTTTGTATGAACGCTACTAGAAATCATGTAGAAAGGTGATTTAGAAATTATTCAAAATTGTGTACATTTGCAGAAATTACAACCTTGAGTCTGTTAGGTAAGGCTTAACTGTAGCACGGATAACTTCACGGGAATGTTGCCCCAACCCCTAATTAGGGAGACTCTCAGTACATCTAAAGGTGTGCTCCATTGAAATCTGAACACTTTCTAATTCAATAATCAATTAAGGTTTAGTGATTGAAATTAATTCATATTCCGATATATTAAAGCATAAATAATTAATTACATAACAAAAACAAACTTGAGCTCTTTAGCTGACGTACAAGTCGAGAAAATGACACTTGAACGTAATTAATGAATTGCAATTCGTACACTCGAAGCAGTTGGGCGTCTCCAGAACCACCGTCTACGCCGTCAGCAAGTCTGTAGGAGAGGAAGAAGGCTCATTCAAAAAGGCCAAGCTGGACCTGAAGGAGTTAAAGAAAACAGCTCAGTCCAATCTCCTCAAGTCCATGAGGACCCATACAAGAGATATCGAGGTTTCAAACCAGACTGTTGAGAGAGCTATCATAAAAGTGGGTAGAAAGAGTTTTGGGAGGGTAGAAAGGCTACTTTTAATACCAGTAACGAAAGAAACCTATCTCCTCCGTTGCTTTTGAATTATTTTGTACTCTTTCTTGACACTTTTGGCTCCCCTTAGAACCCTGATACTAACCCCCTCGATTACATCTTTTGGGTTAATTTTGGAGGGAATGCCTGCAATGTCAGTTACCAAACACTGAGGCATTCAAACCCACTGTGATCCATCACTGAGACGCCAATATAGAGGACTATATCCGTGGAAGGTGCCAGACCCTCCTCCTTCGTCTGGAGGCTATTATTGCGCCACAAGCTACATTAATGATTAAAGAGCTCAGACATGCATCTATTTATAGTATTAATTTTGTTGAAATTCTATTGTTAATTAATTTTAAAAAAATGTTGTTGAAATTTAAAATTAAGAGTGTTCAGATTTTAGTAGACCACTTGGTATTGTAGTTCAAACACTCGCAATTGACTGGTCTGCGATTTTAACACTAAAACCCAACCCTAATAAATATATACCTATATATATAGACTGAAGAAGTGCTAAAGCAAGGAAATGAAGCAGAATCTAGGTCATCATAATTTTCGAATACATAAAAAAAATATCCAAGAATAAGGCGGAAGTTATTGGAAAAATACCCACAAAAAAGTTATAAAGAAAAAAGTAAACACAGTGAAGATGAAGATGATAGCTTTTATTTTCCTTCTATGCATACATAAATATCGATTAACAAAAGGTTCATCAAAAAATTGAGGATAAAAAAAAATTGTTAGCCCCCGGTATTTGTCTTATTGCCAATTGTTAATTATTGTGGGCAAATTTATTATTTAGATAATACCGTAGAGAGAGAAATATTTCTTTCTTGAATAATATTATGTTTAATATATAATGAATTAAAGTCCTTAATGTATATAAATTAATATAAAATCAAAATATTTTGTAATTGCCTTTTTGAATTCATATTTAGGTTTTTGTTAGTCCTTTATAGGACCAAGGACAGCGGTCCAGTCCTACTTGTCTGTCCTGAAAGGAGGTCAAATCGATCCCTCGTGATGAATTCAAGATGTTTTCCTTATATAATTATTTGGTTATTTAAGATAAGGGTGGTCTGAAAAGTTTACGACCTCAATGAGAAAATGGCAGGCATGTAAATAAAAGTTAGTCACATCTATCTAGCATCTGTTGAAAGTTACTCCCCAAAGTTTGAGCCATTTTAGAGGCGCAGTTGTTATGTAACGGTCGTTTGTGTAAGTTGATGTGAATGTTTTTGTGAAAATGGAGAAAATTGAGGTTCAAGTTGTTATTAAATGATCGTTTTAGAATGTTTAACATCCTTTAAATAGATTTCTACAAACTTTATTTCATTTACTAATCCCATATTCCATTGGAAGTTCTTGTTCTTTTACCTGAAATGAACGAAATTGCAACTTTCACCGACTCCTTTTTTAGACCATAACTTTTTTAATTTTGAATAAATTTAGAGGCATAGTCTATCGTATAAATGCCAATCATTTATTAAACATAACTCAACTCCCTATCTAGTCTCCTTAAGCTGCAGAAAATGGTTTTTGGGGTTTGAGTATAGCATAAGCCCCCTTATATGGCATCCCCAAAAATCGACACCCTGTCTTAGCCCGTCCAAGCTCAAAGAGGGACCCATACACACAATCTCCTCTTTTATATATATATACAGATATGTAAAGATAGTAAGTAAATTTAAAAGAAACAGACAAATAAACAGGTTTCCCTGACAAATTGAAGAATGTTTGGGAGGAGAGCTGCTGGGCTTCTATTATGTTTTATTAGATCAGCTGAACATAGACATGAGGGGAAGCAAATCAACATAAATCCCACTCAGTATATAGCAAGGGCATATAGCCTCGAATTACTCCTCAGTTGATCCTCAATTTTACTATGAGTCTGACAATGACTTACATACACTGATCGTCGAGCCATACATCAGAACAAAACCTTAAAAATGCAAGAGATATTAAATCTCAAGCATAGTCGTTATGGTTAGTGGTTACATGCAACTTAATAGACATCTTTTTAAAATGTGTAGCACCCTGATCCCACACTGTCAACTCTGTGAATAAGAGGAGGAAACACCATTTCATCTCATCCATCACTGTGGCTGCACAATCCAGGAAATGTCTGAACTTGCTATGGAGTCTATGGAAAAGAAAATATCAATGGATAAATACTACTCTGCATCCACTAAATGCACAAAGAAGTAATAAATTAGATGAACTCTTGTTATGTCATAATATATTACGTTTATATTCTATCCATTTTCATTCTTTCTAATATTGTCTTATAAGTTATAGCTTATCCTAACTAAATAACACTTATTATATGAGTATATCGTAATTTAAAGAGGTTTACATTTTAAGTGGTATACTATTTACATAGATAATAAAGATGAGTATTTTTGAGAAATGAAAGTATATACAGAATCCCAGAACTTGAAAATAATTCACTCTCTAAGGAGCGTCGAGAACGATGCAGTCGAGTTTTGAATCAATTGTCCGCATAAAAAAATAACAGAAAATTGATTAAACTATTTTTAACCCTCAAGTTATGTACCCTAGAGTTGTATTTTACTACAAAAATGTCATGAAAGGGTGCTCAGAGTTAAATAACTGTAAATTTGTTAAGAAACACCTAAACACTTTACATAAAAACAATACAATTATACGAAAATACATCAAAATCTTATAGCATAGTCCTACTACAATGGTTTAAAACCTACTCAACACCAAGAACAGTACATCTAATCGAATTACGAAATGAATATTGTTTACAAAAGTCACGTGAATCAAGTACGATCTCACAGTTTTGTTCAAGCTCAGAGGCAAAGTTGTATCCGCATTTAAGGTCACCATTGTAATATGTCAAGTACGGAAGTGGTCAGAGGAAGTCCTCTAGTCCACAAAGATTCGAGACAGCTCTTATTTGCGGGGTCAATAAATAAGAAAAATTTATCTTTCGTGAGATCAACAAAGAGTGGATATTGCATAGTTGTACACTCCATTCCCTAATTATGGAATTGGATAGAAGCTGGAGGGAATTAGAAGAAGAGAGAGGAAGAAAAAGAAGAAGAAAAAAATAGATAAAGTTGAGAAGCTTTTCATTTATGAAGGATTACGTCGAGCCACAAAGGATATGAATCAATCTAGAAAACTATTGGAAGTCTTATGAATAGTGATGAAAATCCTGTGTATTTCAGGCATTTACAAAAAATAGATCCTGAAAATCTACATGGTAACCCTGAAAATTTGAAAATGTTTTAGAGGAGAGCAGCGTAGTAATGACGTTTAATTAAATTATCTACAATAAAGCAATAAACAAGTACATTCACAAGGATTATTCCGATGTCGATCCTCAATTCTACTCGGAGTCCAAAAAGGACTTACAATTATAACTCCATTCAAATTCCTCAAGCTTACATTTCAGTATCGTATGAGCACGGACTTTATATGACAAGTCTTTAATCATAATATGCTTTGAATATAATTTTATGTCGTAGAAGAAAATTCAGTTCACTACTAAACAAGGTTTCATTAAGCAACCAAACGATAGCTAAAACAAAAATAAACAAGTTTATCCCACGTCTCTAAGGGTAAAAAATACACCACGTGTGCAATCTCCTCAGCACCAGTTTAAGTACCGAGAAGGCTGCATCCACAACATCAAGAAGTCCATGACAGTCAGACACTACCAAAAAGAATCACAACTTATTCAAGAACAAACTGTCTGACTTCAGGCCTGCCTCAATGTGGCTCTCAAAATAAATATAAAATAAAACTTGCAAAAGATTGCAAAAATAATAATGAAATGCATTAATGCTTACTCTTTATTAATGCATAGTATTAAATTTATTCTAGGCTCTATCAATAACCGACTGATTGATAGATTATACATAATTCTAACATTGCATTATGAGTAAAGGGAACGGATTATATTTCATTATGTATTTCTACTAACGTAAATGTATTCATTATTGTTTAGTAGACATTGCATTATAAGGCCCATTTCACCCACGTATAATCTATGCATTATTTGATTTTATCTTTTGAGAAATAATTCCTTGTCTTATTATCCAACTTTATTCTGCATTAAACATTTTTGCTTCATCATAAAAGATATTTCACCCTGTATATACAAGTGGGGATTTTAAATCTGGAACAAAGTTTATATTTAAATATCTTGGCAAATGGGAAATCTATGTGTATGAAAGTGTGCTCATCAGATTCAACTGACAAAACTGTAGAAGAAAAATGTTTGGATGTCCTCTGAATAACAACACCGGCTGCCATTTTTGTGGTCTCTGTGCCGGGCACATGCACAAGGAGACGATTGAGCTTATGAAGAGGCCAAATCAACTGTGTACGATGTTGCCAAGGGTTTCAAGCAATCTGATAGGCGGGGAACACCTTCACGGAAGATTTATGATCATTTGTAGAGGCAGATGCTAGGGAGGCTATAAAGATCAAGAGAGTTTAGCAAAGTTCGAAGCTCTTAATGTCTCTTATGCATAAGGATTAAGGATTTGGTTTTTCTCCAACGATGAGAAATTTTGTGTGGATCTCAAGTTCAATAAGAGGAATGACATGTAAATTGAGTGCGACTCTGAGGAGGTCCCAATCATAGGAAGTACCAAGTTTTGAGCCTCAGTTCATGTCTTTGAACTTGTTTCCAGAGAGGGGGATGTCTCGAAGCCGTACTTCTTTGTGAAGGGGCAAAACATCAGCAAATGTAAAATAAAATAAGTGTTGAAAGAATAAACGGGAAAGAAATGGTTTATATCATAATTAGAGAAAGATTTTTTGTAAACAAAATGTCAGAACCATTTATTATCTTAGATAATAAATGAGAGTACTTTTCCTAGAAAATAAATACTAAGGAAAAAGAAAGATTCTAATGCTGTGTATATTTTATGTAATTTGAAAAAGTAAAGAGTTCCTTATATATAAATATCATAAAAAATACATAAATATACAACCTCAGCAAATTATTTTTAAGTGAATCTTTATAGTCTAACAGAGAATAGGGAATGAAATACCCTATGATTAAAAGTATTACAGGTTTTTAAAAAGGGAGGAAAACCAAATTACTAAAGGTCATTTCTACCCATCAATATCTTATGATATTCACTATAATCTTTAAATGACATAGTGTAAATAAATCTAAAATTATTTTATGTCCACTTCAATATTCTATGGCGCTAGGATATTTTGACTTCAAGCTCATGCCACCACAAACATACCTGACTGTCTGAACAATCCCATGGTCATGGTCAGGAGAAGAAGTAATCAAACCCAGTGTCACTTATTACTCATAGTTACCGAGTGCTTCACAGATTATTAACAAACACAGGAACGAATCCTTCCACTTCCATAAATAGCTATGATCTCTAAGGCCAGAGTTACATAATCTAAAGTATTTAACTAACCAGGTCAAATGTTGGGATCAAAAAGTGCTAAAACGACAAATGCAAATGCTGCCCATTTCTGCATATTATCAAAGAAGTATATGTCACTGAGTCAGTAGATGTTGTACATGTTATTCATTTGGTTTGCTGCGAGACAACTAGAGTAACACATTGTATTCATTTCTAGAAGCCATACTGTGAAGACTATAAAATTACTAGCGCTAGGTAATTTTGCCTTAAACCATTTCGCCTTAGGACGTTTTCCCTTAAAGCCATTTTGCCTCAAGGATATTTCGCCTAAATGTATAATATGTACATACATGAGATGTATACGTCGTTTTTGTTTATTTTTGGTTGAAATAGATGTTACCTTTGAATTTTTTAGCCAAAATATGTTATGTGTATTAGTAATACACATAATATATTTTGGTTATTGGTTAAAATTTTGCCTCACACCGCCACACATATATAAATATATTATCTTTATACGTCGTTATTGACATTTTTGGTTAAAATTAAAGTTCCCTTTGCATTTTTAAAATGAAAATATGAAAAATTTATTACAATAAAACACAGTAAATGGTTGTTTTTTGTTGGAAATGCATACAACCTCAAAATCTCACTATATAATGGATTCGAACAAGGGACATGATTGTATAATAATTGTAAAAATATAACAATAAGAAGATCAAAAATATACAATGACGGTAATGATTCCAAAATAAGATTGATAATCACTTCTCTGTTAGTAATTATCATTTGACATGAAGGATTATTTATACTAGAAAAGACTCATGGATTGACGAACAAGCATAATATGAGGTAAGAGCATAACTTCATTAATGTTCCTACAACATTTAAAGCATTTTTTTAGTAATAAATATTGCATATTTGGTGTAAAAAATACAAAATGAACTTCAATTTTAACAAAAATATTAATAATGACGTATAAATCTAATTTATTTATATATTAAGGAGAAATATTCTGGACGCAAAATAGGGTTTAAGGTAAAATGGTTTGAGGCAAATTGTCCTGAGACAAAATAGTTTAAGACAAAATTAAGGGGCACAAGTGGCACCATCGAACATCCTTTTATAATGTGGTGAGAGAACAGAGTTAAAAAGAAAACCCCCCCAAAAAAACGTATTTAGCTACATGATAAACTCAAAAAATGTAAATGATGTAATTAATTTAATCGTTCAACTGTGTTTATCATTGTTCATTTTGTACTCATAACTATCAATTAGTATGCTAAAAATACTTGTATGAATATTAGACAGTCAGAAAAAATAAAGCCTTATATTAAAATATTCTTCACAACATGAGTTTGGGGCTTTGACAAATTATAATTTCTTATTCTTAAAGTCAAAACAATAAATCTTTATTTTTATAACAATATCTTCGGCATTCTATGTCAAGTTTACACACTTTTTGGAAATTTTTGACGTGGTCCCGTTTTGGAGTTCAAAGTTTGGTCCTTTTTGAAGGATATTCAAACTTCATTGGGACATAATTTTGTTCAAACTCAACCGATTTTAACAAGTAAATTCCTTATTTTTCATTTAAAAATTCATGATTTTTTAGAATACCACAGGTTAACTTATTGACATTGAATGTAATGAAATAATAAATAAAATTTATTTGAAATTGAAGGTAATAAAGTTATTTTTAGTATTGGACATGCAATAAATTATTTGCATCCTTTGATAAAAATAAACATGACAGTGATAAGGACATTAATTAAACAATTTTATGACCAACATTAATGATATTTAGATACATTTAATTTATTACTTCTAAAATATCTTTAGTCTGTATCTAAGGATTGGTAACTTCAGAAGTCCTGGAAGAGTTAAAGATCATGTGAGCTGTTTCAAATTGATTGAACTCCAAGATAGCATACTTTTGAACGATTAAAATGCTTAAAACTCACGACTCAGGATCGTTTCTTTAAAAGCAATACTATATAATAAGAACTTAACTATGTAGTTGTAGGTAATACAGTAAAACTAGCTAAAACCTCCTACCCTAAGCAGGAGCGAGGATTATGTAGCGTGTTGATCATTAAGTCAATCCGTAGACAAACAAGGGTTCCCTTGTTCTGCCCCAAACTTCTACTAAAGATGAAGTTCTTTCCCAATCTACTTATCGAGACCTTTAAGAATCATAGACTTGTTTGAATGTCCAGAGTATAGGTCAAGTAATAACAAGTTCGATTTTTTGAAGCTTATATAGGGAGGGAATAACTTCACCAGCCAATCAGTCTTCAAGATAGGTATTTGAAACAAAGGCTCCAAGAGCCCCAGAGCCATGCTTACTAAGTGGCTTACTTTCGGACATTAGTAAAATAACATAAAAGAGGTGGGTTTTTTCCTTCAAGCCAAACAAGGAACAACTTTATATCAGTTTCTCATTCAAAGAAAGATTTATTAGTGAATAATGAAGTAGTTGAACCATTTCTCCCTTTGACTTGTGAAGGGATTTCCGGATAGTTTACTCGATTCCTTCGCAACATTTTCATTAGCAAGGAATCCAAAACGTTGGAACCTACTCTTGACTATGTATGCTGGAGTTTCTTTTAGAATTAAAAACTCGGTTTAGCGGGAAATCTTTTTATAATCTTGTTAATTCTGTTAATTGTAGAAACGTCTTGGAGCACCTCTTTACGGACTTTTTATGCAGTTGTCCAAAAGAAGTAAGCTGCAGGTTGACAAATGGGGCTTCTTGTGTATCGAACCTGGGATTAAAGTTTTGCGGTTAATCCGAAACCAAGATAGGGATAATTAATCCAATAGAAGAATTCCATAAGCGAGTCATCTCCCTCCAAAAATTTGCCACATTTAACAGTGGTATAAACAGTTCTTCGGGTCCCATAAACATTATTTCCTTAAGTTTGTATCCAGTGAACCTTGCAAAACTAATATTTTAGTTTGATGCCCAGACGTCGTTGTTTTGGCTCAGCCTCTGTAGCTAACTCAAGTTTAGCTTTTTCATGTCGCTTTCCTCCTTTTCTTGATTTTTATACAAGATTGTCTGTATACTAATGCACCACATATATTAATAGTCCCTTAATAATAGAAAATAGAATGTTATTTTTTTTTATAAACAAGTGTATCTATGTTGATAATGAGATACTAGTACCCTCATCAAAAAATAATGTGAAACTATATGTACATAATCTGTTAGTGTAAAAAAGATGGAAAGCTAATTAAACTTGAACAATATGGATACAATAAATATCATATAGTTGTATGCATATATGTGCCATCCTTATCCCTAATAAAACAATTAAATGTTCAGTTGGATGATGATACAAACAATAAGGTACGTAACTAATGATAATGATTGCTAGTAACAAAACATTCATAATTACATCTTACATATAATTTAATTAATTTCTGTAAAAGAAAAAGGAGAGAGAACAAATGGGATCTATATTGTATCACTCAACCTTTGATTTAAAAAAAGAAGATATATAAATTTAGTGATGGAAATCCAGTGTATAAGGGGCGTGTTAAAAAGAAAGAAACGGAAAATAAAGATGGCAAGCCTCTTAATTTGAGGAATGTTTTAGAGGAAATCATCTGTGACAAGGGAGGAAGGGTAAAAGGAAATAACATTGCCAAGAAATTTCTCAGATGTCAATCTCCAATTCTACTCTGAGTTCAATAAGGACTTAAAATTAAAATTCTGCAAAAATCCTTAGAGCGAACGCTCCACCTTTTAGGATCACAACAAATTTATAATCCGGTTTTGAATATACATACTTGAATCTATTTAGGAAAGGATATTCTCTACTCAGGCATCAAATAGAAATGACAACTGCTGACGAAAAGAAAATTCACTCTTCAGATTTTTAATTAAAAAAAATGGGTCAGTTTAAATTTTTTAACAGGATTTACATGACTTGATATAATTGAATTGTTTTTACGTGATGTCACAATTGTTTATGTCGGCCATTTTGGGGAATAAACAATCAAGTTTTATAACAAGGTAAACCTTTTCACCATTAATATGAAGGAAAATATTAGACTACTGTATGTCAATATGAGGCCAATAAATAAAATAACTTTTATCTTTTTATAGCCTATTTGTATTATAGGTATATATGACCCAAAAATCTATTTAAAATATTTTATTATTTCGACCTATTATCTTATTTCCATATTGGTGACAATCAATTTACTATTACTAATAATATATTTTCCTCTAATTCTTCTACTTTTCTCGTCCCTAATCGATCCAAAAAAGTAGTTAAAATCCACCATTTTTAATAGGTATATGTATATATGTGTATCTGCTGGCCGTTTGAACGTCAACGACCGTGGAGTCAGGGATCAGATTCTTCACAAACTTTGTTCAAATCCCGAGAAGAAATTTCACGGATCATGATGTGGACCATTTTCTTTCCGATTTGACTAATCTGTTGCGATTGAGTGTAATCATTATTTTTCATCTTTATTGTTAATTCAAATTCAACCTATCAACGTTTAAAAATTTATAAAGGAGGGAAGAGAAACAAATAGATAAAAAATCTATAGTAGAGTACATAGTAAACTTGTCAGCAAATGTGGTGATACCCTGCTGTATCCAAATTTTTATTATTATATCTAAAATTCTTGGCTTCCATAGTGATGACGTTATCTAAAACGATTTACATATATGACAGTACGCAATTTTTCTTAAAATGTTGGGCTACGGTGTATTTAATAATAGGGTGGCGGGTCTTGCAAAAGTTTTGAGACTAAAATAAACGAATTAAACATTTATGTTTAATTTTTTATATATTTAATATCCAAAATAGTTTTATTAATATAATCTATGATAATTATATTAAGGATAATTTATGCATGTCAAACTGTTAAAACATCGATATTTCCTTCCACAACACAAAAGATCCGAGGGCTCCCATATACATAGTATTTAGATGTCTATGAATTATATGAAGAGAAAGTCTTGATAGATTTTGTATGTTATCGTTGCCTTTATTTAATATCTATCAAGTATTAATTCCTCAATAAAAAATTTAATCTTGACTTAGTATGTGAGAAGAAATGTTAGGTATTTTCCTCCAACTCCTCGAAATGACTTGTCATACATAGACTTCAAGTTTTTGTATCTACGTTCAAAAATAACAAAAATGTAGGAAATCAATCATTGCCCAGTTAAGACTCCTTCAAACTCCCCTAAGTTATTCATCCATCATTACGGTCAAAGAGTAATTTATAAATGCACTATTTTCATATTCTCTTGAAAGATCCAGATTCAAAACTGTGTGAAATCTTCCTTATCTTCTCGAGTCAGTTCTTGAGCACTAAAGAGACCAGTTCTGAGGGTATAACTTCGTTGACATTATCATACGCCATCTAAATGAGGATGAAAACTAGTCGAAACTAATCTCAGAACTCTTTCCGATGAAACAGAGACAAGGAAATGAATAGGTGGATTCATCTTAGCAAACGAACGTTTCTCATGAACACATAAGATATAGTGCCAAATAAAAAGTCATTTGGGCGAATAAAAATTAAGCAATAGCCTTAAGGACTAATCTGATCAAATCAAATGACAAATACTAATCTTTTCCACATAGAAATATTAAAGATGATTGTTTTGTTCATAACATTTAGATACCTATATTTCGTCACAGAATTGGGCATGTTTATCAAGGAAGTTTTCATGAAAATAGCGTCTCTTATATACCTTGTCTCTAAGGATCTTGATTCTACGTATCATGAACTCAGAAAAAGTATAACATATAATTTGGATTTTTATATTAATTTATATCAATCAAGGGCCTTCGTTTAGAATTCGTGCCATTTCATACTTTGTCATTGATACTTGTCTTAATAAAATTATGCATTCAATGTATAAATTAATTAATAACTATTATCTAAATACTAATTATTGTTAGCAACAAGAAAAATACAGAAGACTAGTTTTTTCGAAAAATGATTTACCTTTTGACAGTCGATATTCAAAGTGGATAAAAAAGATTATCGTGATAACCTTATATATAGAAAAATTTAATATATGCAAAAAGAAAAGAGCTCCCTGAAGAAGGAGAAAATAATCAAATTGTTCAGGTATATGCTGAGTTACTATTATTTTTTTTTTTTTTAAATCTCCAAACTTTTCCACGATCCAATATTTTGATCTCTACATTTACTTCAAAAAAAGAAAGAACTATTTTTTGATTTAATGGTAGGTAAAGGAGTATTCTCATTACTTAGCCAAATATATTACAAACCAAAAAATCAAAATTCAGAACACTAATACAGAGACAAGAGCAGTCAAATCGACAGTTGACAAACAAATACATAGTGAGTTTTTATATTAGTATGAAAACGCTGTGAGAGCTGTTTGTATGTATAATACATACTTTATATTATAAGCCTGTTTCTCGTATAATTAAGTGTGATCTTGTTGGCCACTTGGATATTATAATATACATACATAGTATAATAGGTTCGGACAAAGTAATTTCGTATTTCCCGTCCTTCTTTACAATATACGATAAAGTGTTGTAAAGGTGTGAGTGTCTACTGCAAACGCTTTTTGTACAGTATTGCGCTTGGAAGTTTCAATTATCATGCGTCAATTATGGAGGTTTGAAAGGAAGAAGTTCGACTTATTTTACATTTTTTGAATGATGCCCCATGCCCTTACCGCCTTGTCGTCGAAAATTTCGATAAAAGCATCAAATGTTAACAGTCTTAGCATCACCCCGGAGCTGATCACCAACCCTAAAACTGTTTCGAAACATTTGCAGACACCGAATGTGAGAGGAATTCTATTTCATCAAGACAACGCCAGGCCCTACACACGGGCCATAAAGCTCTGAGGCATTGGACAGGAAGTTTTTACGTCCGAACTTGGCACCAAGTGACTACCACCTATTCCTGTCTATGGCCATCGTACTGGGGGGTCTACAAATTTGGCCTTAATAGACATCTGTCAAAATTGGTTGTCCGAGTTTTTTGCACAAAGAAGCAAAGGCTTCTAGAAGCCTGGCATTATGGAATTTAGATTACCGTTGAAAACAAGTTATCAAACAGAACAGGGTATAATGGGATTAAATCGGATGAAATACACTTAGAATAAAGCATTGAAATAAAGCAAAAAAAACAACTTTTTTTTTAACTATACCGTACATTATAACTATTCAAATTGTTGAATAGTCATGCATAAGAAGATTAGTTTATGATGATCTAAGTTTTCGATGTTTGTAATTTGATATCTTGTTTCAATAGTTTTATGTACGAATATAATTGCATTTCACACACATTCGGAATATAAATTATTATGGTGATTGATATTATTCTTGAATAGTTTATCTGGTCTTTATTTATTTTTAATTGTTTCAAGCTATGAATAGAAAATATTATTTTGTAGTAAATTGGATTTTTTTTTAAATAGCTGTATCCTCAAGAAAGCACTTAACAAAAGGATAATATAACCTCTGTATTAATTTTTGAAGGACATATATAAAATAAATTTAAATAAACAGAAAACATGGAATATAAAATGGTAAACTTTCCAGATGTAAATTGCATTGCTGAAAAATAATGTATCAGAACCATGGATCTGAAAAAGGTCCTCATTGGAGGAGCAAATGTTCTCCTGAGCCCCAATTTCGAAGGACCTCAACATACAGTTTTTGTAGTCGAAAATAATATAGGGTTTATTGTAAAAGAAATTGGAGACAGCTACAGCTGATATTTGAAATTTTACTATTTTAATAATGAGGAAATAACTTCGCAGAGAGAAGAATATATTATTGGACTAAGAGGATAGGGAGCTCAACTTTTTTTAGATATTTGGACAATTAGCACTTAACAATATCAGGGGCTTTACATTGTTCTTAAAAATAGAGAAGCTACCCACAGATAAGACAAATATATAGCATTTAAACGATACCCAGATATTCTAATAACTATTCGACGCTAATCATTTAACAGGCAGCTGATTAGCAATGATTTTAATTTAACAATATCATTGGTTTCCCATCCGCCTTCTTTGTGCCCTAATACAAATTCAATCCTTAGCAATCGCATATATCAATAGATAATAAATATCCCTTTTCAGCCAAATATCCTAAATTGTCCTTTGGCATATAATCATAGGATCAATATGACCTAGCGTATGTATTTTTTCATAAGTTTTTAAAGAGGTTCTATTTAAATAAATACATATTTGACAATTTTTTTCAGTGTTTTAAATATTCATCACTCACGATACCTTTTCAACAAGTAATTTACAATTAAATAATAAATGCATACATTTCCATCACTTCTTCAATAAATTACATCGATAACAAACACTCACAAAAAAATATTTTTTTAACTGTCATCAGCCCTAGAGGCTCAATTAGTCTTTTGTGACATATATGTATATAATAAATATCTTATCATTCATTTCGTGAAAGAAAAGAAATAATGATTCAAATAGTCAGCATTTTGATTGAGGATATGTCAACAGAACGATTTGTTTCTTTGTTCATTTATATAGAAAAGACAATGTTCATTTCAAGGATATATCATTGTTAAAATATATTTAGTGTGTAAGAATTTTTTTTTTAATTTGTGAACTTAAATGTTAAAACCTATATTAATAGGTGTGATAAAAAGAAATCCATTAGTTTTAATGATTTTTTTTTTCCAATTGTAGGTATACCAAGTTAGTATATTAATGTGTATCTGCTTACCTATAAACTAAACTATTTAAATATCGAATACATAGCCTTAAGAGCTGATACATTTTTGGGGGATGGTAAATTTTGTTAAAGTATTAGGGACTGAGTTTAAAAAACAAATAAGACATCATGATAACCATAAATGAAAATATGAACAGTCTGTGTAAGCAAAACCCCATCAAACAAATCAATTTAGGGTAATGAAACTTAAATTGTTTGAAAGAGACGTGGGATACGAATTACTAAAGGCACCTATTGAAAAAATAATGGATTTTCTTTTACTACACCTATTATTTATTTCGTAAAATTTTAATTTGTGGAACCTTTAATATGTAAATTATAGATACTCATTTTCTCTATTTGCCTCAACCCCATTTAATAAAAGAACATTAAATTTAACAAGAAAGGGCAGAGTTTTTTATGAGGGCCTATAAATTTATTTTATAGCTGAATACTTGTACTTACATATTATAAAATAAATATGTAGAACCGTCCATTTTTCTAATATAAAGTTTTTATCTAATATATGTGTATTAGGCTGCCAATTCATAGGGGTCACTGGGGTAATATGAGACACCTTAACATACACTTTACAAATTAATTCTAGAGTATCTTTGTTTTTTACATGTGACACTAAATGACATGATTTTTCAGCCATATTGCATTCAATCTAATTGTAAAGAAAGTAACACATGGACTGCAAAGTCTCAGGCTCAACAGATAAAACATGTTTTTATTCGTTCAAAATTGTTTTGTTTACTTTGCTTGAACGGTATATTTTTCCAATCATGAAGCAGTTTCTTTATGATAAAATTTTTTATTGACTCTAGATTTGAGTATTTGATAGCTATTTGAAATATTCGTTTAATATAGACTTCTTTTGATCATTTGTCAAATTATGTGGGATCCAACTTGAACAAATCTTCTTTACTGGCAAATTTTCATGCAATATCCTGTAGATGCTGGTCATATTGATCCCTAAAGATGCCTTCGATCTAGTTCTAAATCAAATGACGATCTTTTTTATTAGTTCATACACAGCATCGATGGATTCTGGCACAACAACCGATTTTGGA
This sequence comes from Lepeophtheirus salmonis, assembly GCF_016086655.4. NCBI lineage: Eukaryota > Metazoa > Arthropoda > Copepoda > Siphonostomatoida > Caligidae > Lepeophtheirus > Lepeophtheirus salmonis. The sequence goes on along the minus strand of NC_052135.2, from coordinate 3,543,946 downwards.
AGACCTTCACGAAATGAGTCGTGGAGCAAACTTAGACCTGGCTTGAATTCGTATACCAGTTTATTATTGTACTATATGATGGTGGATGATCACCATATAAGTGATTAAGTTCATCGATTTACCTTTTCACTAATTACTTACGTCGAAAGTTATGAAAAAGGATTGGACAAAAGTGTTCTGGACGCAATACCATTTTTTTACTCAAAAAAATATTTCAAATCACTATGAAATACTCAAATATTGTCTAGATAGCAAAACCTTATTATAAAGTTGATACTTATAAAAACCAAGTTATCAACTGGATATAACAGTTGGACCTTAAAACGCAGAATTTCTTTGACGCCAGAAATATACGAAGTGACCTACGTATTGCATCCTTCCAATAGTAAGGAAATAACTTATTTAAGTGAAACGACGCAATGCGACGCGGATAATATATTTTATTACGTTTATCTACGTTTTGTTCATCTCTACTTATCAAATAGATCTTGGTCAAATCTCGAGTTTTTCCTGTATTATCTTTGATGAATTGTAACTTAATTATATTTCAATGGTATATGTAATGCAAAATATCAATTTCGAGGTTTAATTTATTTGAATGATTTAGTATCAAATGACTTCATCCTCAATTTTTATCTATTTGGTTAGGATCCATGGTGCATTTTCTGTTATTTATTTTTGACCATAATAATATATTGTAAAATTTAATTATCAATAAGCCATTTATCGATTATTATTTTTATTTATTATCAAATATAATTAACTTTGGCTATTTTGCATCGTTTATCCTCAGTTCATCTTGTTATATATCTTTTAGTGCAAGCTTGTCATTTTAACTGATCAATATATTTTTTTTTTGTTAAGGCCTGGATTTAGTTACTAAGAGATTTTTTGTTAAAGAAATACAGCAAATGTCCTTTTTTGACTTTTAAAAACTATGTACCTATATATACAAAGTAGGTATTTCAAATCTGGAACAAGTTTAGACCTCGATATCCTGGCAACCCTAAGGTATGTCTTTATAAAAGTGTGCACATCAGATTCAAAACTGTATAAGAAATAATACAAAATCCCTAAGATGTTCTCTGAATACAAACGCCATACAGCTATCATTGTCTCAATACCCAATTAACTAAATAGATAATTATGTAACAGAGAGTAAATTGGCATTAACAGATCTGGTCTCATGCTATAATTTAAAATTGATGCATTTTTTCCGAATCCAGAATTTGCTTCTCGGAAAAGCCAACAAGGGACAAAGGAGATGTGCCCTCCTAGCTACCCAGATCTGATCTCCTTTTGAGCGGCGTCTTGGAGATATAGTCCAATAACAGAAACCATAACACTGTTGACTCCCTTTGGCATTCCCTTCTCAAGGAAATTCAATCTGATTTTAAGACATTAAATCTACATCAGCAAAAAAACCAAAAAGTTATATTTATGACACGTACTTAATAGCAGCATTTTATTTATGGAAAATAAATTATTTGCAATAGATTTAATGCAGTTAATAGTATAGGGTGGAGATTTTTAAATCCAGAAAATTTAGGAGTGCATTATAGTGAAGTAAATCACTTAAACCAACTACCTCCATTTTGAATAGAAACAAGCCAATGGATGCCAACGGTAGGTATTGGGTATCCCACAACGCCATCTACAGACCAATATACATCTTCAACAAACCCTGTCAATCCCATGATGTCGGTAGTTGTGCGCAGTGATGCTTAAAAATTGCCCCTTTACATCAATGGGACCCTGGATTGAAATTAATAAAAGTATATCTTGGTCCATACTCTAATTCTTGCCCTCAACAGCAACTAATAGGAGGGAAAGTAGATTCAGACCCTAAACTACATGAAGAGTGAGTGGGGGTCCGAGTGATTCCGGTTAAAAGTCTTATGGTCAACGACAAACCTGAACCCACTGAACTATTTTGTGTGGACGAACGTGGATCAAAAGACCTGTACTATGGGGTTTCTAAATAAAACAGTCGACCTCCACCGGAACAACACGTCTCCTGTCAGTGTGAAGTCAGCCCTAAAGTCATGTTGTCACCGTGCTGAGGCTTGCATCAGTAAGCACCTCTTATAACTGCCATAGATCTTGATAGAGTTGTATTAAAAAAGTGTACGACATATTTGTGGAGCCCTGGTACATATTTTTATAATGGACTAATTTCCCCCCAAAATACCCTAAAACTACTGTACCCCAGGGCTGTTAAAATGAAAATGTTGTAAAAGAGCAAGGTTTTATTCAAATATAATTTGGTTATTTTTACTTCCAAGATGGCCAACATAGAGAATAATGACGCCAGTACGATTGTTTTTGTATATTCAGATGAAGTTTAGTAGTTATAATGAATTGACAACATTTAATTTTACAATATAGTGGAAACAAAGTTACTTATTCCATTATACCCAAAAAAAAAGTTTCTAAAATTAGATATTTCTCAAGATTTTATCATCAATGACATTGACCAAAGATTATTTATAATTGTTATTAGGGCTGTATTTTTTTATTTTTTTTCATTTCCCATCTCCTAGAGTTCCAATATATATATTTATTTATTAATCTATAACATAAGTACTGCTTTTTAATGATCTTTATTGGATAACTCATTTCATTTCGATAGCAAATAAAGCCAATAAAACCCCCATTTATAGATCTAATGATATTTAGATAGGTATAAGTATATCAAGTAGGAATGAAGGTCATTGCTTTTCAAGCATTATATATATAGAGGTATTTGGTGTCGACAATAGACAGACAAACAAACTTTACTTTAACAAAATAAGACTGAAAATTTATTTCAATCTTTAAAAAAAATGAGGAATCAAATTTTTTAACATAATTATTGTCAAGCTACCAAAATGGGACCTTCGTCTTTAAATCCAACACTACCACAAACTATCGATAATTTAATCATTCATGAACATTTTTTCCATTAAATTTTTACATATCGGTGAAACATCTATTATGCATCACTCCTGTTGACAGAGATTACTATAAAAACTAAATGTCTCCTAATTTACTCAGCCTCACTTCCCTAACGAAAGCATATAGGTATATAATTCCAGAGTTTAGCCAATCTAAATAAAAAATATGCTTGAAAATTGCTATATTTTGTTTTTAAGAGGTAGGTGGTGCTGTGATCCAGGGTGGATAGGTTTATCTTTTTGTTATTTTAACAAAATAACATCCTTAATGGCACGTCTATGATACAGACTGATAATGACAACTCTCCTGATTTCGCATGATTAGTTGTTGTTATCTCCCAATCAAGTGAAAATCGACAGAAACCTAACTTTTAGCTTTTTCAAGGACTTAATCAAATAGTTTCTGGAAGGATTCCAGATCCCATATCCTTATATTCACTTCATGAGGAAATAAAGTTTATAAAGTTTCACCTTTAACTAAGGGTTACGTGTTTTGAAGCTTATTTCAATGATTCCTTAGTTTACATTGACCTTCCTTGTAATGTAATGTACTGAGTGCAGCCATTGTTTAACAATAAACTTTGAGTGCTTGCACAGGTAGGGCGTTTTTGTTATGTTTTGGCAGCTAGCCAGAAGTGTTAGGCGTCAGTTTAAAAAACTGTATCGATCAACGAAGTATATATTCTACAATCATGGAAAAGGCAAAGTGTCCCAGATGCGATCTCCCCCTCGCAAAAACAATGTTGTTTTCGCAAACTTCTTTGTCTGGAGAGTTGCACAACAACAGATCCTCCTGCAACATATAATCTGAAGTGATGTCCAGGATCTGGGAGGAATTCTGGGATCTGCCAAAGGAGACTGTCATCAAGACCTGCTTTCGTTTCCAAGGTCGAGTCAAAGCTGTTATTGACTCCAAAGTGGATTATATTGAATAATAATAATTTTCAACAGATATTGGTTTAAATTGGATTATTAGTTTAGGATAAAACACATTTTCAAAAAATTGTGATGGCTGTTAAATAGAGATCGCACTCTGTAATTGTATGAAGTAGAAAATGAAGTTCACTCCTTATGAATTAGTTCCTCTCTGGATGAGCTGTTTACAAAATCAGTACTAAAATTTCTTTAGTACTGTTACCAACTGAAAGCATATTTTCCAATACCTTCTCATACTGTACATATGTACATAGAGTAACAATTATCACTGGCTTGACTTCTATTATTTAAAAAAATATGCTTATTACTTGGTATACAATAATGTAATAATAATAATAAATAAATGACATGGTTATACATAAACATTATATATTTATTAGAAAGGACTCGAGTATACATTATACATACAACCATTCATACATGGTATTTGAATGGTTGTAGATAAAAACTTTTGTCTTTTTATATAATGTTCCAACTATGTGTAAGTACCATATGTATAATTACAAGTATAGTTAAAATAATGCATATTTTTATGTATGACAATCAGTTAAAAAGACTCGAGTATTAGTAGGATTGAATCTCCCACTCTCAATAGTATAAAATATATTAGATAATATGAGTATAAGTATAGTAAAAAGAAACCCATTATCCATAATTTTATATTTTTTTTCAATTAATATTTATCCTCCTAGCAATCAAAACACGACGGTGGGACTTTACGATTTCCAATATCTTATCCACATTTTAGACAATTGTCCTTTCAGAGCGTAAACACTTTTGACATTTTCAGCCTCCTGGCTTGCGTTTTGCTTTTATGGAAGAAAAACTGTGGGTACTTTTCTCTTTGCTGGTGTACATCTTTAACACCCTCTCAAGTAAATCTGAGTCAAATAATATATAAAATTGTCTAATGAGTTATTTTGGTATAAAATCTTATCTTTTTAATGTCATCCAGCATACAATGATATAACAAGATATACACATCATTAAAGCCATCTATTGGAAAAATAATGGATTTTTTTGTGGCACACCTACCTACTTTATTAAAGAATGTACGAGAGTGATCTGACAAGTTTCCGGGCTTAACGTGAATATAGCAGCACTGTATGTAAATAAAAGTTATTCACATCTATCTAACATCTGTTAATAGTTACAAACCAGAGTTTCAGCTATTTTGGACACGCAGTCGTTATGTAACATTTGTTTTAATGAGTTGATGTGTGTGTTTTTGTGAAAATGGAGAAAATCGAGTATCAAGCTGTGATTAAATTTGACATATAAAGCCTAGTTGTGTTAAAATGTGACGCGTCTAAGTCAATCGAACTCGGAGTATTTGGGCCAAAAACAAAAATAGTCTCGTGAACAATTATTTTGCAGAGAAAAGCGCCGAGTACTCTTTGGAAGGATTGCAGAGATGGGAGCATTGTTGAAGGAACTAACTCTGTAGAGTTACAAGGAGACAATGTTGAAAATAAAAATTCAGAAAAATGTATTGTATCTCTGTTAAGTCAGAAAATTTCCAGACCATCCTTGTACATATACAGAACACGCCAATATAACTTCCTCTTTCGATCTTAAAATTTATTAAATTTTAATCTGTGTCAGAAAGCAAGATCGTTGTACTGGCCTAAAATTTTAAATAGGCTATCAGGGTTAGGATAAACGGAGAATATATTATGTTCCCATAAGTTTCTATCGAATCTCAAGGATAGAGAAATATATAAAATCCATAAAAAACTTATAGCCAATCAGATATATCCTATAAATACCAGGAAATCTCTAATGCTGAATTTCTTAAAATATGTAATAGACGGGGAGGATCTCTCTGCATCATCAGAAATTTTATGTACAGGGTGCAGCAATAAAAACCCCATTTTTATTATACGTGGCAATCAGGCTGTAAAAATAGTATTGGGAAGGGTTGAGTTTCATACTCGAGGTGATATTCTAAAGTATTTTTATGGAAATACAGTCAGTCGCGCTCATGAGTTGAACTATTGAGGAATTGGATTTTGCGTTCGTAAATAAATATTGTCAAAAATCGTTTGACAAAATATTTTTTACTACTAAACTAATTTCAACTTAGCTCATTTGCTTTTATTGGTACAGTTTATCCAAATCAGTTATTTGCTTCAGTTTTTAATATACAATGCCCTTATTTTATTTGTATAACTGACTTTGCCCCCTCATATGGTCCCGTTCAAATCAAATCTATCTAATTTCTTTAATTATGAAGATGAATTTTTGCTGATTTCTGTGCAGTTTCGGGTGTCTCCAAGAACTTAATTATAATTATTAGTGGATAGAAATTAAGGGTAATTATTTTTTCAAGAATATAAATGTAATTAAATCTTGCAAAGTTTGAGCGTAATTTGAGGTGTCTCTTGATAATTAATTATAACATTGTTTGATAATTCTATGAATAATAAAAATGGTTGCCAGAACCAATTTTGAAAAAAAAAATCATTCGTGTTGGCTTATCAATTTTCTTATCCTATGAATAATTTGTACGTTAAGTTTTTTTTTTCCAATAAGTAAAATTACATATAAGAGAAGTAATCTAATTTATATCCCGACACAAAGTATTTTGTGAATCCTTTGACCAACATTCAATATAGTAATAAGATAAAAAGTTTTATAATCATGTTTGTGGCTGACTCCATTTTTATTTATTTATTGTCCATAAGGATCCATATAACTTTTTTCTTATTTATCTAAATAAATAAATTGAATTATGTTATTTTTTTCCAATGTTTTGGTTATGAGCCAAGATTTAAAATCTACCTTCATATAAATACTTTTTTTTTCATTATTTAAAGATCATTCATATGTTTTTTATTGTTTTTTTCGGTCAGCCGCTGTAACTTTATTCCAAGCAAATATTGAAATCTATACACTCTCAAAAGCAAAAAGCTTATTACACCATACACATACAAAAAAACAACAACTTTAAAGGCCGATTCTGCTGCAATTGAAAATTTTAATGGTCATTTTCGTGTTTTATGGCATGAAGCACAAAAATAAATGTGGGGTTCAGCCAGGGGCGTTCTAAGATCTGCATTTTGTTCCATAATGTTATAGGTCTAACTTTTCCCACATAAAATTACGTTATATATTGTATTGTCAAAAGGTAAATCTGATTAAAAAATGGTTAAAAATCTCATCTCAGAAAGATATAAAGAACCACTCTCACCCACAGACTGACTAGTTGCTACCTCTATCGGAGGGAACCCCGATTACAAAATAAAGACAACACAGACTAAAACTATTTGACTAGTCAACACCTGCAGATCTAAAGAAATCACAATTCCAGTTGGACTGGAGGAAATGATTGTGAGTTTTATGAACTCTATAGACTAATGAATTTTATTTTTATACTATTTTACTTATATCTTTTAACAAAGAAGGCCCATTCTACTGCGATCTTTTTGTTGTTCTATGGCTTAAACAACAGTAATAAATGTGGGTCTTAGAAGGAGGGCAAAAATTGATGTTGATGTTTAGAAGTGTTGAAATAAATAATTATGGAATTTAAAAAAAAATCAATAGTCCAACTATCTCCCTCCTGGTTTCTTGCTTCAAAATATTTATATTGTATTACATTCCGTCCTATCTTTGTTTAATTTAGTCTACACTTTATTTCGTAAAATATTTGTTTAATTCAGACAAAATATTTATCAAAATTGTTTTGTTTCGTTTTCGTACCGTAACGTAAAAAACATTTACGAACGAAATATCCACTGAACTCATACAACTTACACATCATAATTACTTGATTTGTTCAATGTAATTGATGTTGGATTATTGCATATAAATTATTTTGAAAATTATCAGATTTCATACAATGTATTGTTGGCTGCAATACGTCAACAAACAACGACAGTGGAGGCAAAAAAGCAACAGATTGCAGATAAACTCTCCGCGTCTAACATACCGTAAAAGAGGTCGCAGAAATTGTAAAGAACTCGTTTGAACTTGTTGGTACAGTCATTAACAGCGGGGAAAGCCTCTCCAGGAAGACAGAAAGTGTGAAACACAGCAAGATGGTCACTGAAGACTTATCGACGAGCGTGGTCTTTGAATTTGAAGATAAGGAGTGCCATGAGGTGATAAAAGTGGGTTTGAAGCCCTGGTTGGATGTCAAATACCTCGAATAAGATTACTGTTGGCAACAAGACTCAGCAAGTGGTTCGTGTTGCTGTAAAAACTCAAATTTGGTAAAGGAAACCCTCAGCAAACTTGTGGTCCCCTTCATCACCGGACTACTTGCCACTGGGCTCTGGAATATGGATATCCATTGAGAACAATACCTGCAAATTCCCTCACTCAAAGTTAATTCCCTGAAGACCTCTGTTAAGAAGGAATGACATAATAAGTCCAATGACTACGTCATCAAGCGGTGCAAGACCTTCAGACTTATACTGGAGGGCATGGTGGCCGCGGAAGGGGGACATTTTCAGAAAAATTGTTAATATCATAAGAGATAATTGTAATTTAGAAAAAAAATTATTCCAGATACTAATTGGACATGTTATTCTTCACGAAGTTGATATAAATCTTACTATAAAAAACGTTAGGATTTGCTTACACACACTGTAAGTACCTTTAGAACAGAAAGTGGGGTTGATGTTACAACTACATTTATATGTGTTTCTTTCAATTTATAAGGTCTATATTTCAATGGCTGAAAAATAAGTAATTCAATCATCTGATATATTGGCAGTGTATAATGTATATATTGTATTTTAACAAGACAAACTATAAAAAGCTTATATAGATATAGGTTTATATTGAGCTCTCAATAAATAACAAGAGTCCATACAAAACATAAATACATTGAAGTAAATAAAGAAAGCACTATTTGATTTTCTCTTAAATAGGTAAGTTATTACTTCCTATTCGGAAAACCAAACTAGGAACTCATACAAATCCTTCTGAATTTATACTGCATACAATAGAAGTATCAACAATTTTTTTTTGTTAGCAGAAAGGCTGTGTTTCTGCATCATATTTTTTGTTCCTAGCAGACTTTTCTGAACGGCCGAAACAAGTGATATTTATTAGGTTTACTAAAAAAAAAATATCTGAAATCCATTATTTTTAATGCATTTTTTTCACTATTAAACAGTGGTTACATGACGATCGGACTCGATCATTTCCATTATTTTATCTACATTTTAGAAAATTACCCTTCCAGAGCGTTGTACATCTTTGACATCAAAATTACCAAACGGAATCCACGAAATCAAAATACAGCATGATTGGCTTTTAGAGGTTGAGTACCAAGAGCAATTTTGACATTTTCAGCCGCCTGGCTTGCGTTTTGCTCTTTATCGAAGAAAAACTGTGAAGACTTTTCTTTTTGCTGATGCCCATCTTAAACACCCTCTCAAGTAAACCCGAGAAATAATGCATGATTGGCTGCTAGAGTATCAAACTCATTAATACTATTTCGTAGTTTAATAAAATTTTGCTTTTGATTTTATCCCATTTCATGTTTGTTAACCTTTCTTTCTTTAATGTTCCTTTTATTGATCAGATGGAGTTGCACTGATCAAGTATGTATGAGTCGACATTATAATATTACATTTACTCCATATGCTCTAGGAATCTTCTTTGAAGTCCATATACATTATGTATATTTCCTTCTCTGGGAACAACCGGCACGGAAACCTACGCAGATTGAGTTCAAGATAATAAATTCTCCCAATTGCGTTGTCCATTCAGCTACGTCGTTCGATTTCTTCTTTTTGTTTGTAAGCATTAAAAAACAAGAGTTTGCTATGATAATTACAACTGACATATCATTGAGGCAGTATTCTGCAACAAACTCTGTACAGAATATGCTCTGGGCCTTTTCTCTTTTTACCATAAGGAACTTATCATTGTTTTTATTCACAATTGTGTCTGACTAAATCTAGAATCTACAGCTATTCGTACACGTGTTGCTTCGAACCTTTGTTGTTTAATACGAACCCAAAGAGTATCGGCCCGTATATATTGCAAATTTTCTTTGTCTCTTTAGACACATTTTCCCTTTCAGGTATTAAAAATGTAAAATATGGTGAATTTCTTCCTTTGAGACTCCTATACTCGAAGTACGATAATTCACTTCTGAACCGGCCAAATGTAATACTCTCCAAAAAGAGTTTGTAGTATACACTTACGCCTTTACAACATTTTATCGTAGGATCCAATGTGATCAATAATGAACAAGATATACTTAGTCAAATAAAAAGGATCTAATTTTTTTTTTTTTTTTTTGCACCAGGATTCAAAGATTTTTATTTCGATGAGAGGGGGAAGATGTCTTTAGTCTCTTATAATAATATGATAGATCATTGTAGTATGTAGCGGCCTCCTCGTTGCGTAATCCATCAATTCTGACAATTTTATAATCATTTATATATATTTACAGATATATATTTTTATATGTACATACGAATATATTGAAACCCTTGGCAATATCGTAAACAGTTGATTTCAGCAGCTTGGTAAACTCAATAATCTCCCTGAGCATCCCCCCGGCATAGAGGCACACATTAATAGTGTCACGGCGTTCTATTTGGATGACATCTAAAGAATTTTGTATTTTTTTATATATAGTTTTGTTAGTTTAATCTGATATTGAGGTCTAAACTTGTTTCAGATTCAAAATCCCTATCTTGAATGTAATTATGATTCCTATTCATATTACACAAATTTAAAAAAAAGAAAGGATTAATTATTTACCGCGAATTGCAATGAGCCAGTGTTGATTAATTAATAATTAATTCATTTCAATATGACAATGCTTCACAAGTTGGCTCGAACCGAAAATAGTCCATTTTGAATAAAATGAATGCTTAAGAATAATAGTTTTATTATTCATGAGGTTTTTCTTTTTTGATGAATTCAATGCCTGTCTTTAATTTAGAACGTAAGGAGTTCTCTTTATAGACGTATAACTTACTTTTCTTGTTAAAAGTAGTTCAATAATACTTAGGGTTGTAAATGGTAGTAATTTTGTGCATATGAAAAAATAAAGAAACGAAAATTAAAATGTTAATCCTGACAATTTGAAGAATGTTTGGGAAGAAAGGCGTTTAGTTGTCGTGACGGTTTATTAAATGATCTGCAAGCAGTTGTAAGTGAAAAAATACAAATCCCACTCCGTATCAAGCAATGAGATGACCAGGAATTACTTTGTTTTTTGGATACTCTAAAATCAACAAGGTAAACCTGACAATTGGAAAAATGTTTTGAAAGAAAGCAGATTAGTTGGCAAAGTATTTAATTAGATTACAAGAAAAAAAAATATTTAGCTCAATAAGTGTCGCTACAGAAAGAGGCAAAATACAGATAATTGGACCAAATGGTCTCCCCAATGCATCAAAGATCATATGTTTATTCCTGTGTTCCCCTAAGGCCTCAGGATCAACACATACCTAACCTTGCAACACCAACGACAAACTTATTAATCAGATCATCATGAAATGCCAGGTTTTGCCAAGGAAACAAGAAGCCAAGGCCTGCTCGTGCTTTTGGCCTCGTATAAAGACTGTAACTGAGGCCAGAGGGGGGTTTATAAAATAAAATATTTAAAAATGTATCAAGCTTTCAGACACTGCTTTTGTTTTTTAATTTGATAACTGGTTAGAGAGAAAATTACGTTTAAAAAAATCCTTTTTAGGGAACTGATAGGTTGTGCCTTCATTTTATATGAATGTATTTATATACTGTACATATATCAAAATTAAGAAAAGTAACTGGCAAACTTCATCAGGATTTTTTTTTTCTAATTTGTTTTAAGCCATGCAATTAACTTGACAAATTATATTATTACAAAAATAATTATACATAATCTAAGGTAATGTTTAATTAAATCCCAGATATATACATACAGTTAAGCAGATTGTGTATGAAGGATGATACTGTCGATATATTGCCTATATGTATCGATTGAAAAATTATACATATACTCGTGCTAAATATTGGCTAATTGGTATGAATATAAATTGATATTTATAAATTAACATCATCATGATTCCCGTATTATCAAGCTATTTTTAAGAAGCAGATTCTGAACCCGATAAGGAACAAATTCTTTTTCTGGCAAATTTTTAAAATATTTTAAGTGGTCTTGATGATTTCTTGTTGTCTCTTATTCACAAATGCTGGCCTCTTCTGTTCGATTTGTTCATAGTCTCTTTCCCTTTGATATAGTAAAAATGTAAAATATTGCGAAATTCTTCCTTTGAGGCCTTCATACTCGACGCACAATAATTCACGACTGAAACGTCCAAGCACAATAATGTCAAAAATGCGTTTATAGTATACACTCATTCCTTTAAAACACTTGATTGTATGATCCGAAGTGACCAATAATGAACAAGATATATTTAGTTAAAAAATAGGATGGGAAATACGAAATTACTTTTTCCCCGAGTAATATAACTGAGAGAAAATTTCAAAAAAAAAAACAAATGGATTCACTTTTTATTGAAATTCGACATATATGTAGCAATTTGTGAATAGATGATGATTACATTCCCTTCGATTGGATTGTGGGGGTAAGTGACCATCTGTTCGACTTTTTAATGAGGGCTTAAGTACTGTAGTGTTTGGCAAAATATATTTCAGAAGTATTTGATCCCTCTACTAGTGCCTCTCTTAAAAACAAAAAACAAATTGAACTTCCTACAAAATTACATTATCTAACTATTATGTCATTTTTAGACTTTTTACTTTGTTGGAGCTTCACACAACTATATGGGGATAGGCAATTTTCTCTCACAACATTTTTCCTCAAGGATATTTCGCCTTGACATATAAATAAATGAGATTTATAGGTCGTTATTCTTTATTTTTGGTTGCAATTGATGTTCCTTCAGAATTTTTTAATCAAAATATGTCATATGTATTACTATCGAATGCATTAAAAGGTTGTTTTCTGTTGTAAAAATGATAAAATCATGCCTAAGAATTTCAATGCAAATCTTACTACGTAATGAATTCGAACCAGAGACAAAATAGGCAAATAAAATTACTAAAATACTAATAAACACGTTAATAATTTTCATAACACAAGATGGAGTATTATTCATACTAAAAAAGACTCATGGATTGACAAACACTATTAATATGAAGCAAGAGTATAATTTCATCATGATTGCAACAGAAAACAAATATTTAATTCATTTTATAGTAATAAATATTGCATATTTTAATTTTTTTTTTTTAAACAAAAAAAACATCAATTTCAACTAAGAATAAAAATCACTGCAGATAAATCTCATTGATTTATAAAATAATCTATGAGGCAAAATGGCTTTAAGGCGAAATAGTTAAAGTCAAAATGTCCTGAGGCAAAATTACTGGACACCAACTTACTAACTTTTCAAACACCTTATATAATCTTTTTAAAACTTATATCTCTAACTACGTACCTTTATTCGTCAGGTAGAGACGAGATGATGAAACAAAATTTCCACAAAAAACTATTGGATTTTGATTCAAGGAAAAATTTCTCCTCTGATGTTCGTGAAAGGGCAAAGAGAGAAGATTCAAAAAAATATTCCTGCATAGTTGGATATTTCGAGGGAGAGAAAGAAAAAAGAAAAGATTCCTTCATGATGACTTTATATGGCACAGGTGAACTTTCACTTAGCCTTTATGTTTTGATTTTTTTTTCTTTTTCTTTTACCTGGAAGCAAATTATATTTTCCTTTATAGAAATTTTTATACTTCTTTAAGTTTTCGTTATTCTTATGTAAAATTCGGTAAAAAAAAAGCTTATCTTTCTCGTGTTATTGTATCACGTAACCTATTCTCTAAAAAAACCAAAAAAGGTCCTTAACAAGTTGGCTGTTAGTAAGGGTACATCGGTCCTTTCAATGGAAATTATAATCGTTCTCGTTCCTTACTCTCTACCACATCGTTAAGTAACGAAACCTTTTCCACAAAAAGAAACAGGAGGAAATATTGGTAGTTAATTATTTTGGACCGACACATAGTTTGTATCTGGGATCAAATTACAAACACGCTAGTTATCATTCCAGGAGCAATTCAGCCTCACTCACTGATGCTATACTGAATGTTGTAAAAATGTGGACTTTACTTTTTTTCGTTAACATCATGTTTCTTGGTTCCTCTAACTATGACCCAACAAGTTGTTTTTAAAGAAAATTCCGTTTTTCAATCGTTTTTGAGTCAAATTGAGCAACAAAAAGATAAAGATCATTGATGAGAGTTAAAAGAATCTTTTCTTAGAAAAAGCTCACAAATACCTCTATGATGCCACCGATCCAGATGAAAAAGATGTCAAGCTGATGACAAATATCTGGGATAGTATTACTAGGATATTGAATGTCTCCAAAATATTGCTTCAATATTGTCTGGATATATAGATTTACACACGTGTTAATGTTTCAGTACGCATGTAGTAAAGTCACCTTTGAGCTTTAATCTTGATACAAGATTTTTTTGATATATTAATCGTCTTTAATGAATTGACATAATCATACCTATTTGAGCTCTGTATCTCAATATGATCAAAATTATTGTCAATTATATGTTTTAACGTTTTGTTCTACCTTGACCTTTCAAAATTTCATGATCTCTTACTATGGCCATATATAAACTTTTTACCAAGTTAGATCAAAATTGATCCGTAACTTTTGACGTAATCCTAGTGGGCAACACACAAACAAAGAGAGGCAAAACATAACCTTCGTTCAACTTTGATGGCTGAGGTAAGAAGTACAAAACACTCATCCCCCCCCATTGAGTTCATTGACTAAAGCTTTGAGTACCTATACATCACGATAATTTGCTTTACTTTATCAAAATTGAGGATGACTGATTGATGATGACGTCACTGGTTGATATTTATGATGACGTCATTTAGATAAGACAGTTCTTTGGGCGGCTTTTGCGCCTGATTTGGACACGTGTGCGTAATACTTAGAACTTACATCCCTAGTAGTTAGTTAATAATTATTTCTTAATTGTTCTGAGCACATTCACAAGAAATTATTTGAATAATTCCACCAATCAAAGAGTGAAACATCGATAAAACGGGAAAGAGTAGAAAAATCGACAGGTGACAAGCCAAAATAGTACCTTTTTTTTATGTTAGTGAGGGTATTCTCTCTTCTAACTTTCTTACATACATTGTATTATGCTATCAGTTTGCTAAGAATGTTTAGTGTTTACTTATATAATATCTAAATTAAAAGAAAATATGGAAGAGAGAGAGGGGGGGGGGAGGTGACCCAGTTCTGGTAGATCCTACATGTGTACAATATATAATATAAAACTTAGTAAAAATAGGAAAGGAAAGGTAGACAAAAAGGTCTTATATAAGAAACGTATTTAATAAATATTACAAAATATTGATAAATAATCTTTTTTTTAAACTTGTGTACAGGGTGTAACTATGAAATCCAGCGCTTCAAATTTCTTGATTTATGCAATATGTTTGATAACAAAATTGTAGAATGCTTTTTGAGGTGTTATATACGGTGCTAGCTAATTTTTCCTTAAACAATACGGCCTCAGGACATTTTGCCTTAAGAATCTTAGGCCTTAATATATAAGTAAATAAAATCTATACGTCGTTTTTTATATTTTTCGTTAAAATTTATATTCCCCTTGGAATTTTCTAATGTGTGTTACTATAAAACACAATAAATGGTTTTATCTGCTATCATTCCCCAAAATTTCAGTGCAAATACCTACAAAATCTCACTAAATAATGAATTCAAACCAGAGACAAAATAGTTAATAAAATTCGAATAATAAGAAAAACAAAAATTAATAAAAACGAGTGCAATTAGAATAGAAGAATTGCAAATCATTTCTCCTAGTGATATCCAAATAATTAATAAAATTGGAGCTAAATTTGTTAATAAAAAAACAAAAAGGCCAAAAATGCAAATAAATCTAGTAAGAAAGGGTTATTTTGATTTGAAATAATTCTATCAAATTATATGTTTTTATTCCAGCAAACCCTAATTCCACTGAATAATCATCTGTTAACCTCAAGGGGTTCTCTTTTAGCCTTCTCTTCTAATTGGTGAAAAGGTTCTTTCAATAGTCCATGAGGTGCAGTTGAAGCCCGCTATGATGTTGGGATTCTCCTTTACACCAGAGACATTCTCAACACAGAGCAGAAAACCAATATTCCTCATATTCTCAAATATTGGTTTCTTCTTGAGAATCTCCTCCAGCACATTGGCAAACTTGGGGAGGGTGAGGCTCTCACAGACCTTGTTAATGATTGGCAAGAGACAATATTTCCTTGAGTTTAGAACCTTGAAGTTTGGTTTTACCGGGCCGTGCAGAATTATTTACCGATTTTTGTTCAGAATATATCGCGAACAATAATGACATTTCGAATGACTTGAAAAACAATTTATTCATACATTTTTAGAGTAATAAAATAGTTTGTGATCAAATTTAATCAATGTAGCCACCATTTGACTCAATGACACTGGTCAGGCGAAATCAGAAGCTGCCACAAACTTGCTGGATGTAATTGGCGTCCATGGAGGCCCAGGCCTTGTTGACAGCAGCCTTTAAGGCATTTATGTTCTTGTGTCGTTTTTTGCAAGCCTTGGTCTCCACGCGCGCCTAGATAGAGAAGTCTAGTGGGTTCAGATCTGGCCTCTGAGGGGGCCAGTATTCCTTGGGCCAAAAGTTCATGTTGTCCTTGATCCACTCTTGAGCTTTCTTGGAAGCGTGGGCGGGTGCTCCATCTTGTTGAAAAACCCCAAGGAGAGTTGCCGACTATGGATTTGATCCACAGAAGGACCTTGACTTCATGGCCTTACCGTTGGAGGCCACGAGACCCAACATCATCACCGAAGCAGGGTGCTTTGTTGTTGCCACATAGCGGTGCTTATCTTGCACATCTCCAAAGCTCACAACACGTTCATTTTGCCTGTTGAAAACAGGATCGACCGTAAAAGTTTTCTCATCTGAAAAAATGATGATGCGTCCAGATGAGCTCTTGATATTATTCAAGATTTTCTTGGCACGCTTAAGTCTGACTTCTCCCTGATGTTCAGTTAGCAGAGGGCGTTCAGTACGCCTCAGGGACTTTCCTCCAGCCCTTTTCAATGCCCTTGAAACAGTTGATCTCGACGTTCCCATCTTTCTGGCCATGTCGGCAATGGACCTGTTGGGAGTCCTCTTGAACATTGCCTTTACTTGCCTTGTTGAGACAGTGGGCCTCCTACCAGCCCCAGGGGAATGCTTGAGATCACCCCCAGCCTCCAAGGGCTTGGAAACGTTGTAAGTTGTCTTCAACGAGGCCCCAACCTGTTCCTTAATGTTGTTATGAAGCACTCTCGCTCGGAGGAGGGCTGCAATTTCGATCCTTTTTGTTTCCTGATTGGACATGGTCTCACGTGTGGAAGTTGTTACGCTCTCACAGGAAGGATTTTTGTTTATTTTAACAGTAACAATACGAAACAATCAGATTGGTTGCCACAAAACTCTTAAAAAGTATATTTACATCATCGGTAAATAATTTTGCACGGCCCGGTATTAAGGCACCACAATAACTTTGGCAGCAAACTAAGACAGTAATTAGGGCTGTTACTATTGAACCATTGCAATAATACACCTTTTCAACCTAAAAATGAAAGTAAAGGTCGAAAAGGCAAAAAAATGTAAAAAACAAAACAAAATTTACATAATTTGTACATCACTAGTAATTATCATTTGAAATGACGGATTATTCATACTAGAAAAAACTCATGGATTGATGAACAATCATAAAATGAGGGAAGAACATAATTTCATCATTATATCAACCAAAAAGAAATATTCCATGCATTTTGTAGCAATGAATATTGCATATATTTTAAAAATCAAAGGTAACCTCAATTTCAAACAAAACTAAACAATAGCGATGCTCATACTTAATTTGTATATATATTAAGAGGAAATATCCATGAGGCGAAATGATTTTAAGACAAAATGTTATGAGGCAAGATTGTTTAAGGCAAAATTATTGGGCAATTATTTGACAATATATCTAGGGCATTAAAAATATATTTGTTTAAAACTACTTTGTCAGTAGTTTTCAACTGCAATGCAATGTAAATAATTTATGATCATAACAGTTATTACTTACACAGAAACGGTGCCCATTTCGCAGTTTTTCGTATGGTTGGCCTTAAACCACCATATGCCAGACTTTGTATTTAGAGGAACATTGAATCGCAGGATTTGAACATCCCTATAAGAGTAAAAATCGAATATCCGTCTATTCTCCACTGTTTCCGACTGTAGGATCTCATCAGATAGACAAGGAAAGGCTGAAATAAAAGAAAAAAGATAAATGTCAAAGGTCATTTTTCTCATAATTATACTTTAAAACATTCCTTCCAAAGTATTTACAAGAGAGTATAAAATAATTTTAGTTAATAAAAATATAGCATTAGGCAGAGTCCCTTTAAAACGTTTACCCATGTAGCAAATAGATTATAGAAAATCATTCTGTAAAATTTATTCGATAAAAATAAATAAAATAATGAGAGATATTATTTCGCTCTTCATGAAATTATACTTCTTACTCTCCATTTTTCACTCACACGTGACTACTCAATACTTATATCAATTCATATGACGTGTTCTGTCCTCAAGAATGAAAGAACAATAATTAGGGCTTGAATGAAAAGTACTTTACTCTTCAGAGCACTCACTAACAAAAACAAACAAAATGCATTTTAACATAGGAGCGTTTATATTTAATTCAAATCTATCTTAACATATACTAAAAACACAGGAATGGACATGGGTTATCTATGAGATTAACGAAGAATATATTTTTGAGAAAATGTATAGAGCCTTATTAAAAAAGACATCTTCACATAAAATATATGTTTTGAAAAGTATTTTTCATTTTTTTATTCTCCTTACAAATCCTATATTCCAAATGGTTTTGACATGTGGAAAAAAGGTTATTTTTCATATATATATTATAGAAATTTTACTTTGTAATAACTTCGAACCGGATACAAAATAGTTATACAATTAGTACAATAAGAAAAATAAAGATAAACAAACACTATATCAATTAGAAGGGAAGAATTGTTAGTCATTTCTCCCCTAGTAATTATCATACTAGACATGAAGGATTATTCATAGGATTGACAAACAAGCATTATATGAGGAAAATGCATAATTTACTAATCATTCCAAAGGAAAACAACGTATTATCGTAATGTACATTACATATTTTGATTGAAAAATTAAAGGGAATATCAAGTTTAACCAAAAATAAACAATAATGACGTGTAAACTTCATTTTTTTTTTTTTTGTTCCTACAATTGGTCAGATGGAGTTGCAAAAATTAAGTATAAGTAAGTATTATATAATAACATTTACTCCAACTGACCTATGAATCTTTTTTGACGTCCATATAAATGATGTATATTTCATTATCTAGGAACGACGGAGAAGCGAACCTACGCACATTGAGTTAAAGAGAACAATTTCTCCTAAGTGCGTTGTCTATTGAGCTACTTCGCTTCATCTAAGCCTCATTAATTTATATTTTAAAACAAACCTACCATGTCAAATGTGGGGATCAAAAAATCCTAAAAGGACAAACACGATTGCTACCCATTATTGGATATTAGCAAAGAAGTCTTTGACACTCAGCTATTACTTAAGCCATTTGGTTGACTGTGAGACAACTGGATTAGTCTATTGCATTACTTGCTCAAGGCCTAACCGTTGAGGTTCTATATAATTTACCTTGAACTATTTTCCCTCAGGACATTTTGCCTTAAACCATTTCGACTTAAAGCTTTTTTGCATCAAGCATATGTCGCCTTATACCTCATTTATTAATATTTTAAGGCAACATATTCTTGAGACAAAAAAGTTTTAAGGATAAATGTCTTAAAGGGAAATGGTTAAAAGGCAAAATGTCTTGAGGAAAAATAGTGTAAGACAAAATTCCCTATCCCCATAAATTATGTGAAGCTACAACAAAATTAAAAGTCGAAAAAGGACATAATATTTCGATCATGTTTTTTTGTGGAAGTTCACCTTTTTTTTTTTCTTTTTGAGAGAACCACTAGTAGAGGGACCAAAAAAGATGATCATTTAAGGCAAAAGAACTGGGGGCCATTATTTATATGTAGATAAATACATTTGGATAAAAAAATAAGATAACTTTCAATTTATCCAATGGTTTCTTTCAATAAAATAAACCCATGAATGAAACATTTCCTGAGTCCTTCCAGTAAAATGAAATGGTAAGAAGAAATGAAAAACCATTATCAAAGTCAGCAAAAAAAAATGTGAATTTCAAAGAAAAGAGAATAACGCTCACAGTTAAGAAATTGGTGTTGGCTGAACTTATTATTATCAAGAAAAAAATATGGATTCCCAATTTTCTATTTTTTTAACCTTGAGTTTTTAGGCATCCTTTTCTTTTTCATCATTTTGATATAATAAGAGAGAAGAACCAATTTTTGTATTGTATGTAAAAGAAGAAAACGTCAGCAAAATAGCATTATATTTACTATATAAATATAAATACATAATTCACTCTGTATTTTTGTTAGCTGTCGATTATTCTACTACACACTTTTCTTCCAGTGTATGAGTGTTTTAAAATTTGATTGAAAGAACTTAAAATTCACACCTGCTTTTCCTACCTGTAACATGTCGTTATCCTGTTATTGTGAAGGGACGGCAAACTATCGGCATGTGCCGCCATTTGGTGCACTCTCTTGTGGCAAATAAGGTACTTATATATGCAAGTGATTTTTTTTTTTGTTAGATAACTTGTGTAAACCTTTACCAGTTGGAAAAAATGGAATAAATTGACGAATTCGTTCTCTGAAATATTTAGAAAATGCAGAGAGCCCTCCTTGGAATCCGCGTCGAAAACGAATACATAACAATTTCTCGAACTCTGGGACTCAGTGAGACCTTTGTTCGCCATCGTCATAATGTGATGAATAAATAGTACTTTAGTCTCTCGAGCGCTCAAAAACAAAAACAAAGAAAAATGAGTTCCCCGTATGCTATATTCAAAGCGCATGCAAAAGTTAATTCATTTTTACACACCCGTGTTTACAATTTATTCTAATCTTTACATATACGGAATACAAATATCAATTATTATATACGTATGAGATTAATAACAAAAATAAACAGAAAGTGTGCTCCATATTCAACTGCAATAGTTCATTAATACTACTACACTAGTATTTCTTAGATCAAAAAAGTGAATTTGAAATACTTCAAGGCGCTCTATATACAGTGTATCATGTATACATATTCGATGCTATATACACAGGTCTGCAATGATCATTAATACCTTCTTATTTCTTAGATCAGAATGTGTTTGTAATATATATCAGGAGGCACTATATACAGTTTACCCCTTAACTGTTTTTCATACAGACATACATTTGTTGTTTTAGTAAAGATAGATGTAACTTATTCATTGTCAACTGTCGATTTTTTGTAAAATCGCTGTAGCATATACACAACACGCTCGAGAGAAATTATTCTGTTGAACTCAATGTGCGTAGTTTCACGCCCAGATGCTTGCTAGAGAAAGAAATATATACGGACTTAACACAAGATTCCTACGTTAGTTGGAGTCATTTTAATACTATAATGTTTACTTATACTTAATCAGTGCAACTTCATCTAACCAATTAAAGGAACATTAAAAAAAAAAACTCTCGAATTTTCTAATACTCTTCCCCATCTTATTACTAAGCTAAACGTTGATTGTATTTACTTAATGGATTTTTGTAGTTGAAAACATAACAATACCAGAAAGGGCAGTTAGTAGAACGTACAATCTCCACCTTAAATTCAAATTGAGTTATGGATCTCAATTCCTTTCCAAGTTATGATCGATTATGCATTTTTTACACTTTTTGTTACCTTGATATCGACTTATAAAAATTTTATTTCCTTTTACTGTGACCATATATAATCTTCACACCAAGTTTGATCCTAATTGATCTGTAACTTTTTCTGTAATCCTGATGACTAACAAGCAAACAAATAGAGGCAAAATCATAACCACCGTTCGTTGCGGAGGTAAAAATAGTATTTCGTAATTTGAGGTATCCCTGAACTAATTTGCTTATCATATTGTTTTTTATACAATTACATCCTTGCAGCAGTAATTTAAAGAAAACTACTACGCCATTTCCGTCATAATTTCAAAGTCTTATGGGCCATTTAATATACTACTTCTTGTATATATATATATACGACATAGAAACCATTCTCATTCTAAACTACCTATTTTTCATTGTATGTCCACAATAGTCATTACTTGTCGTTTATTAAGCGGAACCAGAATTATTCTTTGTTTTAGGGGAGGGTTCTATTTGTTACATTTTTATAATAGTTGGCTATCAGTAACTAGTTATATATGTATATTAAATATACATAGTATGTTATGGTAGCCAGAGAGGAGGAAAAGAGAGAGAGAGAGAGATTCTTATGTTTAACGATATTAAAAGAGCTTCTTTTCTTTACTTTTCCTCGTCTCAAGGTTTTTGAATTTCTTCTTTCTGAAACGTTGGTTTGCTATTTACATGTATTTAGGATCTATCACTTTGGCGTGCTCTCTTGGGCATACGCAGGCACTTTGGCAGCTGATTTTTTGTTAAATAGCTTGTTCAAACTTGTACCAGTTGGGAAAAATTGAATTAATTGACGTATAGGTTGTACCAAATATTTAGAAAAGGCACGGATATTTTTTTTCTTTAATCAAATTTATTTTTCGTGAGTCATTTATCTTATTTACAATAACTCATAAACAAAAAAAATAGATTAGCATGACTTGCCAGATTATTGGTTTGATATAGTTTTTAAACTGCACTCATATTAAAAATAATACTTTTACTCCTCTCATATTATTTGTTTACTACAAAACTATATATGTACAGCTTTCTAAACCAAAACATCCCATATTATTAAAAAGCTTTTCCTCCTTAATGATAGATAAATTAAAATACTAGTTTCGTGATTCGATCCGGTGCCGATTTGTATTTTCAGTTACGTCTTAATTGATTTTTTCTACACCCATCTGGTTTTAGAATCTATTAACATTACGGGTAACTTTGGTAATATGATACACCCAAATATACGGTACTAGGAAAACTACCTGAAGAAAAATTTACGGAGGCAGAATATTGTCACCAAAATAGGCATTTTGGTGACAGCATTGAACATACGAAGTTACTTATAACTATACCTTTGAAATTCCCTGCAATCAACAATGTTTTGTATTATTTTATTTTATTTTTTTAATAATGTAATTGCTTCATTTACTTCTATCATTAAAAGGCTTAATTTACAATACTAAGCTTCTAATTGCATTATTATTTTTCTTGCTTTTTTTAATAGCGTTTGAATGACAATAAATGAAGATGGTTGGAACTGTTAATATGACACAGAAGTTGTGCAAGACTCATGCCCATTGAGCCTTGACTTTTAGTACCCATGCAGTTCGGATTTGAACCGGATGGATTTTGGAATATAGTCAATTTTGAAGGAGAGGGCTTCAAGAAACCTCTTCAAAATTTTGAATGCTCTGAAAGCCTTCCTCTTTCGAGAATGAGACAACCTTCCCATCGACATGGTTCGTGCCTACTATCATGCCTTCCCAAACAGACTCTAGGCTGTAGTTTCAGTAAAAGGAGACCATTTTGATTTTTTTTCCTCACTTATTTTTAAGATTGTCTGTCGTGCTCATTTAAAATTTGATGTATCTAATAATATAGATAAAAAAGTTACATACCAGATGACAAAGTTGATTTATTTTATAGTATATAGGGTTCACTGTATATATTGTATTTATTAGTCAATTGTAGGACGATATTAAACTTGTATATAAGTATTAACATATTATTAATATCTCTGAGTAATTTAATTTTTTGATAGGGCTCTAATTCGGGATAGTCCCGTATACTTATCCTCTGTACAAGCCGTAAATTATATAAGTAAATTGTACAAGTTACCATCAAAACATGAAAAGAAACATTTGGATTACTGGTGATGAAGATAATTAAATATTTCTTAGAGGGTTCATTTATTAATTAGGGGGAACGGGGTAATATAGGCCTTTGGATAATATAAAACCCCTATTCATTATAGAGTGACTTTATTTTGACATAAGACAGTAAATGATTTCAGTTGTAATGCATTCAAGGTAATTATGTTACCATTTTGAAGGAGGTACGTATTTAGTATGTTTACCTACCTATTTTTCACAGACTTTAAAAAAGAAAAATGCACTCTGTTAATAGATCAAATACATATGTTGTACAAAAAAATATAAAATAGTAAATATAGAATACAATGTGGAGAATTAATTAGTTTATAAGACATTATATTTGTTAGTAACATAATAAAATAGCTCTGGAGGGGTAAAATGAGATACACTAATTTGGGTAATATCGCACATGGCTTTGTCTGATGTGTTTGATAATTTCCATGAGTCTTCCAAATTTTCAATTTGGAGGGAAGTGTATCCAGAGGTGACACAACTTTGAATTTTGGTGTAGATTTATCAAACTTTGCAAAGTACGAGATGTATCCTATATGAAGTCAAACAAACACTTTTTGCTGACATACATTTGCTTAACGCATTGTTATCTAATTAGTAGCTAAATAAAATAATAAAGCAATTTAGTTTCATTTATAAATATGCAACTTTGAGGGCCCGTATTGTCCTGGGCATGGCGAAATATGGAGATATTACAGGTTTTTTAAAAAATCACCCCCTAACTTCAAATACTTTTGTATGTTAGGGATAAGTGCTGAAGATATTTAACGAAAAGCATGAAGGTAGATCTACTGTGAAAGTTCTATCTACATGACGATAATATATTAAATAATATAGGTGATTTGGAAAAAGCGTCTCATATTACCCCAGTTACTCCTAGTCTTTAATAAATATTTATAGCATTTATATCAATCTGCAATACCTTAAAGCAAAAAGGATTGAAAGAAAGTGACAATACTAAATACCTCATTGCCTTGACCAAATAGATCTAAATCTTTTAAAAACAAAGCTGCAGTTTTATCGAGAGAAAAAAACAGAAGAATGTCAATTTGTACATTTCCAAGACAGATATATGATTACTTTTATATGTAACATACATGACAATGAACATCTTACTTAATGCCTTATTTCCCACAAATATAAAAATAATTCATTATGGGAATACTTTAATTCAACGAACCTATAAACGAATAATAATAGACTAACTCATGATCATTTCTTTTTTGCAAAAGAAAAACTTAAGGAAGTAATTTATACTATGGGAGAGATTTTATTACAAATACACATGCGATTGTTAGAGGAAAATGAATAAATATCAATTCATGGCTACTTATTTATGTATAATTGTGTTATTATGATTCAATATGATGTTAAAATGTGTACATATATGTACGCAATAATTTTGACGTAAATTAGAATGAGAAAATATCCTAATATGAACAATTAAATGTCTTCAAAAGAATATTGTCTCAATCCTTGAACGATGTATGTAAAAATCAGACTGGGGACCCAAAACTCACAAAAACGAGATTTTTATAGAGTAAAAAAAACAACTCAAACCCCATTTGTGATACGTTTAAATACTATTTATATTGGTTGATATTTTTTATTCAATATGTCCTCCTTAATAGTTTCGATAAGCCGGCGAACAGATGTACAGCTCTTGAGGATGAAGGTCGAGTCCATGGTCACCCATGCTGTCATGATGGAAGCTTGGAGAGAATTCGGATGAGAGATAAGCAGAAATTATTCTCTTAGACACACTAATACAGTAAATGCATATGAATTATAAATATTTTTCCAATATTTATTGTATACAGGGTCGTTCAGGTCGTACAAGAGTTCACAATACCTTTCGACACCCACCATCTCCTTTAGCTCAAAGAAGATGGCGGGCATGGCACTGCCGTTGCTTCCGATAACCCTAAGGCTCATGATAATGCACGGAAATTTGGTCGCACATCGTGGGGGTAATTAACTGTCTCTGTGGGCAACCATCTGTTGTTTGGGATGTTGTGGATTCTGTCGACAGTCCAATGTTTCTTATTCGAATAAAAAAACATTCGCTTACAATGGGACTTCAAATCGTTCAGCAATTTTCTTCGGTGGGCAACCTGGGTGGCCTTCATTTTGCCTGTAAGGATATTTATATTGTCAAGGCATTATGACCTTATTTCTCAGCATATTTTGTATTTATGGGTCAGGAGACTTGACTTACTTAGCACTTTTTGGAAAGAACGTTACTCGGAGTCCCAGAAGATGCCTTCAAGTACCGTATCAGGCCTACGAGGAATCTGGGAGGGCATTTTTTATCACTCCAGGACTTGTTCCAAATGTTATAAACTGTGCTTTTTGGATACCCGATCATCTTCTTGATTAAAGGCTGGCCTGAGTCCCGCGCAAGACAATTCGATGATAGTGATTCTCCGGATCTCCTCAATCGTAAATATTTTTTCAATTAAAAGCTGTGTAACTACTTAAAGTTAAGGATCAATCTCTCACTTTAAAGTTGATATAACCGAGTTAAATGATTTCTTTGTTGTTCAGGATGCAGTTAAAGATATTCCGGATTTACATATACGACCCTGTACATGCACACGCCTCCAATATTTCATTAATACGATAATTTTATAGATCAAAAATATGGATATGATACACATCAGGGAGTACTATATACAGTGCACCTTTTATACATGTTCGATGCCTACATTGCAATATTTCATTGATACGACTATATCTTAATTTATGGGATCAAAATAGATTTATGATTTACATCATGGAGCACTTTATACAGTGCACCCTGTGACTTTTTTTTCCATACATTCAAGTAACGTTATCAACAACTTCGTCTTTTGTTTTTTTTCAATTGTGTATTTTCCACATGTCGAACTCACTCTCTGTGTCTTGAACGTTGATTGATTGAGCTTGAATTATCTGTTGATAAGCTGTGAACCAATCAATAAAGAATGATCTGATAATTGAGATGATAAATGCCATAATTAGTCAACTACCACAATAATTTAGATATTTTGGCTTTGTCTTTTTGAAGAAGGAAAACTACTAATCCAAAAAAGGATTATAAAAAAAAGTAAATTATAGTATTACAATTACTCCATCTGATCAAATGATAGTCTTTGAAGTCCATATACATTATGTATATGGACTTCCCTTGAAACAACTGAGTATCAAACCTATGTACATTCAGTTCAAGAAAATAATTTCTCCCGAACGTGTGGTTGATAAAGCTACGTAGCTCCTTTTGTAGCTATCATTTTATAAAATACAGGGAACCCCAATGTTTTAAATAAGTTTTTATCAAAAATTAAAATAAATTTTATTTTCAAATAAGTATTTTTTGTCACCGTTGTATTATATTCGTACAAGTATTTTAGCATTTTAATTGATAATTTACGTGTACAGAATGGTTTGAATAGTTCAAAAAATTATACAAAATGTACATGATGTAATTATTATAATCTTTCAATTGTTTTATTAAATACATTTTACTTTTGGGGTTTATTTTTTACCCAGTTCCAAATTCGTGTTATAAAAAGAATGTTCACTAACGCAGGGGTAAGAAGATTTATTACTTTCGTAGAAGCTGTTTGGTGGGCCACAAAACTGTATTTGTATGATTGCATACGAATGCAACCAGGTGGTAGTATTTTGCCCACTTCCGTCTATGTACGAGTGTGTCTTTAACTTTCCTACCGAACTTAGATAACAGAATTTTTCCCCGTTGGAAAAGTTTTAGACTAACTTGCAAATAGAACAGAAGTCTGCAAAATACTACCACTGTGTCGCATGCAATCATGTAAATACCTTTTTGTGCCCCGCCGAACAGCAGAAGTAATGAATACATGATGTTAAAAGTGAATTTCACTGGGTCGATATTCAAGATAGTCAAAGAGAATATACTGATTTTGAAGGCTGTGCCCGATTATTCCAATTTTGACGATTACTATTTGTGGTAACAAATGGAGTCTTTTTATATTATTTTTCGACATAGTCTCCTTGTACCTCTACATAGTTCTACCGGCGATGTCCCCATCTCTGTAACCTGTTCAAATAGTACTTGGCATTTTTCCCTTTGAAATAATTGTTTGCGATGGTGATTGCCTCTTTATTTGACGCAAATCTTTGTCACTTTTAGGACTGTATTTTGTTTAGGCCGTATAATGTTTTTATCTACAGTAATTAATCCGTACTAAAACTCGGATTTACACTTTGAAAGAAAAATATTTAAGACAGCTACATACTTTATTTCGTCCATTTTTACAAAAACACTCACATCAACTCATTTAAACGACTTTTGGTTAACAAATGTGCGTCCAAAATGGCTGAAACTTGAGAGTAACGGGCAACAGATGGAAATTATATGTGACTAGCTCTTATTTACGAATGCTGCCGTCTTCACGCTGAGGTCGGAAACTTTTCAGACCACCCTCGTATGTATTAATCAATTACTTAGTGAGATATGTACGGAATTTGAAGGAATATATTTATGTAACGCTTACCTCAAATCACTTACCCTTGAATTTGCGAAACTCATTAATAACTTTGTAATTTGTGTATATATTGAGTATAATACCTATAAACATAAGTATATATATACTATTCAACTACTTTAGAAATACCTTTCTTTTTGTTTTTCTTATTGTTATAGTATTTACACTTTTCAATGGGTTTCTATTATATTCATATTATATTATAATAGTCTTTTTAAATGGGCCTTTTCACTCCCTTGTTAAATACAGAGTGCTGCAACATTATTTCCTTCTACAATAGGCAATAAAAACTATTTTATAATTTGTTGATTACAAAATACAATAGTGACGATATTGGAAAGGTCTTAAAAATGTTGTATTTTTTATTTATAACTCCAGAATCTATTAACCGATTTGAACAAACTTTAAATAATAATTTATTTATTATATTAAAAAAATGCCAAATTTAATAAACCACTTATCTTATTTGATAATTGTGGATGATTATTTTCAATAAAATATAAGGACAATTACGCAAGTGTCTTAATTTTTTTTTTTTTAATTTAGAATTTTGCTATAATTCAAAATAAGGCTCACACCTCTACTACTTGTGCAGCCTGATTACGACACATTATGTAAAAGAAAATTATGTTGTTACACGTTGCATAATTATTTATGATCTTATCCATAAATGAATGTAAAGTTAATATAAGTTTTATTGATTTCTGCTTTTTATACATAATTAATTCGATGTAAAAAGCTTTGTCAATAAATAGTGACATATTTACTACCTTATTTTATATCAGTGTCATCAGAAGCCTTTTTCAAGACTCCCATACTCCAATAAAAAGCCCGGGATCTTATTTATTTGGTAAAGTTCTGTCTTAGGACTTTCAGTACAAGAAATGATGAAATGAATAAGATATACATATAAGGTGATTGACGTTAATCACTTTATAAAATATCGAAGAATATCAATTTAATTCTTAGAAAAACCATTCTAATAGTAATTTTTAGGATGTGTTGATGCATGTACAATGTATAGTCATGAAAATCAGTTGTATTTTTTAACTTTAATTCTTTTTTGGGCATTAGTTATCTCAAGAATTACCTTTATTTTCTACTACAATCAATTATATTCAAAAACTGATTGAACATTTGTGTTTCACATAAAAGACGGAAAATAACCTTCTGGATTTGTTGCAAAGTTATAATTATAAGTCCTTGTCGAACTCAAAATGAAATTGAGGATCGACATCGTTGTAATTCTTCCCAATGTCCTCGTTTATTTCCTTTCAAACTCTCTCGGGGCTGCTCACAACTAATCTAATAAAACGTCATGAAAGCTAGACTGCTCTCCCTCAAACCTTTCTTCAAATTGACAGGGTTACCATGTAGATTTTCGGTTTCTTTTTTGAATATGCCCAAAATACAAACGATTT
The DNA here is from genome assembly GCF_016086655.4 of Lepeophtheirus salmonis. Taxonomy (NCBI): domain Eukaryota; kingdom Metazoa; phylum Arthropoda; class Copepoda; order Siphonostomatoida; family Caligidae; genus Lepeophtheirus; species Lepeophtheirus salmonis. The sequence continues at coordinate 3,514,091 of NC_052135.2, read as the reverse complement.
TCATTATTACCAATGTACATTTAGAGTCATTTTAAAACAAGGATGATTTTATTATTGCAGTTAAACAAATGGAGTCCCCAATTTGAGTATTGTATCAGTCCTTAATTATTCGGTTCAACTCAATACAATCTGGAGATCCGTCCTTATTTATTCTGTCTCACCCTGTCTTAGAAACAGTCTTTGGGACTATCAGTACTAAAGCAGATTATTTAAGGAAGGAATAAAGTGGAGTGACGTCATCAAAGAGCAACTTTATTAGTTTTTATGACTGATATGCAGGACTGAACTGTACAAGACAGCATTCTTCCGTCCTAAATACGGTGTCGGTCCTTAAATACTCGGTTCAATCCAGTCTAGTCTTAAGACCGGTGCTGTCACTCATCTTTTCCCCTCTAATTGTCGATGGTTTATTAAACCAAATTAGATATATACATGAGATATATGTATATGAAGGCCATTACATATAACTAGCAAAAGTATTCATATTTTCATTATAATGCAATATAAACATTACTTAATTATATATAATTTATTCTGTTATATAACAGAATAGTTCAGAAAGGGAAAACACCTCAATGAGATCAGATGAAAACGGTTTTACCTTCTTCGAGGACTGACAAGTGGGACTGGATTAGAACGTGGTCCTCGGTCCTAAATAAGGAACCGAGGAATATTAGTCAGACCCCTGTCCCATATAAGTAAAATCCTGGGTGCACCCCTGAGGACGTCATCATTATATAATTGCCCCCCTCATTCTATTACCAAATACATTCCAGCGAGGTTGGTTCAAATAGCAACGTTTTTCCCCTTGCAGGCATGCAAATAACAATGCTTTAACAACAACATAATTTGGCACGAATTCAAATATTGAAATGTATATGTATATTTTTTTTTTTTGCAATTGTAGAATAAAAAAAACAAATAAAACTGCATTAATACACAAACATATGTATGCAATGAAAGAATATAAGTTTAATTAATTATAATGTACTACCCATATCATTAATGCTGTAGGGGGATAAAACAATCAGAAACAGAAACGCTGTGGGTATCATTATCTATAAAATTTTCTGTACCCTTGCTATTTTGTCCCTCTCACTCTGACTAGAACCATATTTTAATATGGTTCTAGTACTCATAGTCTAAAGGACTGGTCCCATGCACAGGTAGGACCTATCCTAAAACTGGACTGGACTAGACCGAATAAATGAGAAATGACACAACACTAGTTGTCACGATTCCAATATTTTCTTGGACCCGGATACAAAGTACTCGGGTACAGTATAATCAAACAATTATAGTATTGAAAAGACGAGTCTTGCATCTTGATCCAAAGTACTGGGGTAGGGTATAAGTAAACTTGTATTATTAAAAAGGTCCATGAGCCGAACTGGCTTATAGTACTTGAACTTATACGAATTTTTAAAAAGAATCAAAGGATTTTTCGTATATGAAAAAGGTTATAGTATTGCTTAATAAACATAGGACAAGTCTAAGATTATAGTACTTGAACTTATACGAATTTTTAAAAAGAATCAAAGGATTTTTCGTATATGAAAAAGGTTATAGTATTGCTTAATAAATATAGGACAAGTCTAAGATCGGGATCCAACCACCTGGGCAAGGTGTAAATAAACTTGTATTAAAGCGAAAGGCGAAAAGATTGAGACCCAAACCAGCATCAAGTACCTGAATTTTTTTACTGTAGTTGACTTTTACGTCTTACAACTATTTAAGAGCCAATAGCCGTTCTCTATTGTGACAATACTGAAACATATTAAATGTTCAGAAAAAAAATAATACAAATCATATATTTAGGCCTTTCTTACTTAAACATCTGATATTATGAGATATCGAGATTTGAATATTCTTAGGCTATAATAAATAAACTATTTTCATGAAAATGTTTTACCATCATGCATTATTTATTATGAGCTAAAAATCAATATATTAATATTTATATATTATATTAATACAAAAATTAACAAATTCCAAGGCATATATTGCAAAAAGACTCACTTTGAGATAGCTGATCAAGGTATAACTTTTTTTAAAAGATACGTTGCTTTTAGTATCAAAATACAGAGAGTATATGGACCGTTATGGTACTTTTGCCTCTGACATAGTGAGGTTCATACCCTTAGAATCAGAAGGTGATTTGAAAAGTTCAAAACATGGAATATGCATTTTTTTAAACCATCATTGTCCTTTACAAAAGTTATAGGTGTGGAGATTTTATTATTGTACTTTTATAACAACTTCTAAATTTTCTGAGTATTTGTATTCGTTATTCAAAATATTTCTGTGAATGTTTTTTTCTATGAATGTTATGGATTCTTTTCATTTTTCAATACTGTTAACTGCATACTTTTTTAGAATTTTATAAAATTGAGACATAACAAGAGAACAGAAGAATTGTTTTAGCTCTGACACGGCGTTACCTCTCTAACACAAACATACTCTACATATGTATTTTGGTGTCAGCCGTCAATTTCCACCTCTGATTTGATACGTCATGGCTATTTCATAATTTATTCTACATTTATCTTCGGTTTCCAAAAGGACGTAAATACAATTTCTTGTAGATCTCTTATCATATATAATGGCAATCTTATTATTTATACGAATAAATTTTGCCTATCGTACAGATACAAATATATAGCTACGCTTTTAATAAAATATTAAAAAATAATATTACAGTACAGTATCGAATAAAATACTATGTAGGGTTTTAATATTTTGAAATATAAACAATATGTCATTCATTTTAATAATATGACAATGATAGTCTAGGATTACATAAAAATAAATAGCAGTTGGTATGATTTACTTATATGGGAAACTACCAGATGATTTTGGATCTTTTTTGATTAAAGGTTGTTTGAGACACTAAAGGTAACCACGTGCTGATGATATAATTTAAAACTAATTATTTATATTTTATATAATGCAATTCCTCTAGTTACTTGTCTAACTATTAATTGTAGTGTTTTATAATAGTTAATAAAAAAGATCAATTCTTAAAATTAAAAAAACTAAGAACTACCCAAAAATGCATTCGCTTCACACACTTGATGCTACATGCAAAACTGGCAAAACTTTATTAAAATGAATACCTTGTTATTTCTTCAATAAAAAAAAATATATAAAATATCCATAAGAGAGCATAATATACAGGCACCCTGTATACGCTCAAAGCTACATGCAAAACGCCTGCAAAATTTCATTAACATGACTTTATTGTTATTTCTTCAATCAAAAATTGTTGTTTAATTCATACACACAGATAGACAAATTTTGCTTTATTAATATAGATATAAACCAAGGATTTTCCTTTATAATTTGTGTCATTTCATACTCAGTCATTGATAGAATTATCAATTTAATGTATATACTGATTAACAGTAGGTAAGGAGACAAATACCGAACCCTAGCTAACATATCATTTTTTGCAAATATAACACAAAAGCTCGGCGTACATAGAATTGCAATGAACTAAATATGTAAATACATGCATATAGGATTACTAACTACTCACTTTTAAAACACATAATTAACTCAGATCAAATGACCTTGTTGGAAAAAAAAAAAAAGAATAATAATTATTGTTGTTTAGCATAAACTTTTTCGTTTTTTTTTTGTTTTTTTTTGGTAATTAAGACTTTTACTTAAAGGTGTACATAAAATGTATAATGAATTTGTCAACACTTTTTTAACATAGGTATTTATCTTCTACCCCTATAAATTCTAAGGGTCGAGTTAAACAAAATAAAATCCTTTCTGCAACATTTAACAAATTTTTATTGATCTTCATTTCATCTACATATATAAATACATATAGCAAAATTTATCTGTATGTGTGTCATTTTTGATCTAAAAAATAACAATGAAATCTTCAGTATTTAATAATATTAAAAAATTCAAATTAAAAACTCTTTTTAAGTGATTTCAGACATTTGCCATATGTGCACATTCAAATAAAAACTGTTGTTTCTCTTGATGTCTTACAAAAGAAGCAAGTTTGTTCTTCAATAGTCTTCCCATTCACACTACCCAGAGAAAATGTCACTGGTATATCTTATCCCAAAATTGGTAATGACGGAGAAAGGGGCTATCAGGCATTTCATTATATTTTGAGAACCCCAGTTTTTTTTTTTTGTTTCCATTTTATTTTTAAAAAAGGAGTCTTGTTCCTTCTCAACCGTGAATATCTAAGATTGTTATTCATAACCATGCTTATCCCTCAGTCCAGTTAGGTTTTTTTTAATCCATCTTTTTCAAAATCCACTCTCTTTCCAAAATCTCCTTTTGTGATAAAACAATTCCTTGTTGAAGATTTCGTGGTAAAATCTATATATCTTTTAATTGATGTGTCCCATTGATATCCCAATCTTTTTTCCAGCTACGGATTCCTACCATTTATTATTCCTAAGAACTTTTTATGAAAGTTACTTAGATACTCTCAAAATGTTAATAGAGGTAAAAAACTTTAAAGATAGAGAGATATGATCAAGTTTTTGATTATCAGGGATTCTTATTACGACGACAGATCTGTTTCAACTAAATATAGGAATATTCTAGAAGCACTTTATTTTTAGTTGACGGTATTAACGTAATTTTGTATAATTAATTGAGTATTTACCCTGTATGTTGTCTAATATCCTGTGAAATAGTATCAATCATTTGCAAATTTGTTCAGTGTGGATCTGCTTATATTCCTATTCCTCGTTGTGATGAAGGATTTTGTATTACTTACAAAAATAAAATATTTTCATTATCAGTGCAACTTTGTTCAACTTAACACATACTTTTATTTCAAATACTAGTTTTTATTTTGTATCTAATAATAAAAATATACATGTTATTTAAACTAATCTAAGAAAAAACTAAATAAAATTCCAATTGCATATCGAAGTGATATAAATAATGTTGAAATTTTATAGGTTATCACATGAATTTATTAAGTTTAGAAATAAATATACATCAGAATAAGTTAAGAAATCGAATAATTTAAGAACGTGAGACATTTTTACGAGTCGGATACAATAATCAATCAATGTCTAATGTAAAAAGTTGGTTCATACCAGTCATTCTTCATTTTGGTAGTAACAGCTAGAGTTGTGTAGATCCTTATTCATTCCAAACAGTGCAGTTTCAAGGACAGACAGTTCTTAAAATTGTACGTACATCTAAACGAACCTTAATTGTCTGTCCTAAGAAACATTTCCGTAAAATATCGATGGTTTATTCAGCCAAATAAGATGTATGAGATATTTATCAAGAATATTGCATATATTTTGCAAAAATACTACTGTCTTCATTAAAATGCAATATAAAATTATATTTTTACTCAGTTACATAATTTATTTTATTATATAACAGAATAATTAAGAAAAAAGAAAATAAACCTCAATGACGCCACGAGGTATCAATTTTACCTTCTTGAAAGACCAAAGAAAATATATGAAGAACTAGAAGAGCAAAGGAGTGAGTAATAGAATAAAAGAAGAAATTGTAAGAAGTATAGTAGATATTTCTTCATATTGATTTATACTTTATAATCATATGTTTACTTGAATTTCCGCTGTCTACAAAAGAAGGCTGGCTATGCTTCAAAACTGCCATCTACTCCAATAGTATATTCCTGCCTTTGCGAAATTATTACCTTATTATTATTAAAAGATTTCAATAATTAAATTTCAACTATCTGATATCGCTCCCACAACTTTCGAGATAGAAAGAGATCGTACACAGTATACCCAAAATGGGTTAAGGATTGAATCGACCTAAAAGTAAAATCAATTAACTAGATACCCATAATTTCCATTTTTTGGATAAAAATACTCTATCCATCTATATTGTTCATAGTACAATGAAAAAAAAAAAAAACACACACACACTACCACTTGAAGTAGATTAGACTTTAAAGAGAATTGTAGCATGTTTATAATAGCTTAGAGGGATAAACTCTTTGTTCATTCTTTATCGTTTTGTTGTTTCTGTTTTTCTTGATAAAACAAAAGCCGCTTCTCATCATGAGGGGAACAAAGGGAGGGATGCAAAATGTATAAATTCTTTTTCGCAATAAGAAAAGAATAGTAAATAAGGGTTAAGTAAAGACGTTCGATTATTGAATAGATTGAGGTGAAGCAAATGGAAAATTACAATTTAGGCAGGCTTCTGTATTTAAAAAAAAAGTGATATAATGATACAGAGAGAACATTTAGGAATTATAGTCGTACTCAGTCACGTCAACAAAAAGGCACACCCTACATCTCCCTACTACTAAATAGTCAACAGTTGAAGCTAACTAGTATAAGGAAAGGTTGAGAGATGTAATGAAGGTGGTTATGTGATCTAATAGGAATTTAAAAACATTTTTTTTAAATAAATCCAATACATCATTGATTCATAAATTATTATAAATAATGTAAGAGTTCATTGATTTCTACCCAGGGTGGGCTGTCCAAACTTACTATAGTTTGACCATCAATTTTTGATATTTTTAATTACTATATTTAACTTAATTTCTTATTCAGTATGTCCTCCTTCACATGTAATAACAGCCTACACACAACAGCGAACAAATTGGCAGCTCTTGAGGATAAATGCCATGCCTATGGCTTACTACCCTGTCATGATGCCAGTTCAGAGCAAATCCAAATTGGAATAAGAGGTGCAACAGACATTTTTCTCTAAGACGCCCCAAACTGCAAAGTCCAGGGGATTGAGGGTAGGGATAGAGGTGGGTAAGAAGTCAGTCATATTGTTGCTGCTGAAGTATTGGTTCTTCCTAAGGGTATGGGTATAAAAAGAACTTATTAAGATATTGTACAGTCCAGATGGAGATGTCAACGCTATTTGCAGCCTTCTGGGTACCAGAGAGCAAGGGCCTCGTGTTACATTTTGTCTTGTTGCTCCAACATTTTTACACATGGGATAAAAACGAAACTTGTTTAGCTTGTTACACCTATCGTTTGAATAAAATGGTAAATCAATACCACTGCTAGTTTTGGGTCCCCACTCTGTATACTCCTTGTTGTATGGAACTAATGGCTTGTGATTTTAATCCATTATAATCAACGATTCTACAATTATCTACTTTCTGTATTAATTACAGAGTAGCTGACACAAGGCTTTCATTATTATGACAAAATAATTTTGATTGAATGAAGAAAATACAACTCAAAACTAATTTGTGATTTCTTTAAATACTTTCTTTAGCCATATTTTAAAGGGAGCGGGGATCAAATTGTCGCCAAAATATTTTTCTACAAAAAACAACACAAAATATACATTTTTAACTTTTTTATTGAAAATCAAAACTATGACGAGCATATAGGTATAGAGTAGCCATTCATTTGATATAATCACCGTTGGCATCAATAACAGCATCAATACGGCCTCTGAACTGGCCGCAGGCTCTTCTGACCATCTCATTGTCCATGTTGCCCAACACCTCCTTGATGGAGTCCATCAAGCTGGCCCTGGTGCTATGGGGATGTCTGTTGGTATGTCTCTCGACATAGCCCCAGACAAAATAGTCCAAAGGGTTAAGGTCGGGAGAGTTAGGAGGCCACAAATCCTTGGTTACAACGTCATAATAGTTCTCGGTTAACCACTGCATAGAGATTTTGGACACATGGCAGGGTGCTGAGTCCTGTTGCCACACCCAGGGCCTGTCTCCGGCCTTTATGAACCTGGTAGGGTCATCCTCAACCATCTTCTTCACCTTGTCGACAAAGTCGGTGTCCCTGACCTTCCTGTCGGCGCCCTCCTCCTTGGGTGCCCTCTTTATGGTGGCATCAACATCCCAGGTGTCCTCTAGCTTCTTACAGATACGCTGAACAGTCCGTAAATTCACTCCTAAGGTTGAAGCAATCGTTGAATTGGAGATTTCACCTCCATTATTAACCAATGCCATGACTACGGCGGACCTCGAAAGCTCCTCGTTCCACTTATAGCTCTTTATCTCCTCATATGATGACGGCATGATGCTAACTGAACTACGTATCGTCAGCTGACAAGCATAGCTTTCCTATTTGGTAACCGGTTTTTTATTTGATAATGTCGTCTTCAAGTTATCAAGGTTTAAAGTAGGCGACAATTTGATCCCCGCTCCCTGTATATTGAATATGTCCTCCTTCACAAGCAATAACAGCCTCGACACTACGGTGAACATATTGGCAGCTTTTGATGATGAAACTCGTATCCATGGCATCATGATGACAGCTTGGAGCAAATCCGGATTTGGATGAGAGGTACGGCATTCATTTTTTCTCCAAGATGCTCTAAAATGCAAAATCTATGGCTGGAGGACTGCCTGATTATTTAAGGTGTGTTTTCATTCTAATTTTTAAAGATTATTAAATACTACAGATTTTTATATTGGTAACAATAAAAAAGAAATTAATTTGATTAGCACAAAAGTTCAGAGCGTCTTATACAAACTCAGATCCACTGGAGAAACATTGGTGAATGATTAGATCCAAATTATTAATACATGTATAAAAAGATTTATATAAAGAAGTAATTTCCTTGTGTTTGCCTCTGTTTGTTAGTCACCTGGATGACACCAAAAGTGACCCATCGATTTTAATCAATCTTGGATTATTATATATAGTCACAGTAAGAGGCCATTAAATTTGTAAGAGGTCAAGGTAACTCAAAATGTATAAAATGCATAATCTACCAATTATGTTGGAACAAATTTTGATACATAACTCAGTTGGGTTTTAGAGGGAGGTTTTTGGCCTCTACTGAATAACATTCAAGTTTGTTATATTTTAGGATTGAGTTTACTTCCACAACGTAATTTATGATTTAAATAACTGAAATATATGGCTGCGGAAAAAAAATTGGGATTTGTTTAGATACTATATTCAGTTATATCTTACATCACAGGAAAAAAAAGGGGTTTTTTCCTCCCTCCTTTGTCACTTCTACTGAGGATAATAAGAACAGGAGCGCTCCCAGCAATTTTGGACAAGATCGAAGTGGCTTCTACAGTTACAAGAACTGTCAAGGGAATCGCTAAGATTGGTGTCCCTACAGAGAATAGTTTCGTGTCAGGACCCTCAGAACCTACCAGAGTTTGAAGTACTCATAGCATGGCTGATCTAGGGAAGCCCTAGTTAATCAAGGTCTTAATTTAAGTGGAGTTTGGTATTATTCTTTCAGATATCTGCCCTTCAATGAGGAAGACGTATACCTCTACCATTAAACATTTTTACAAATTTTGTTTCGGAGAAGGATTATCTCCATAGAACGTGTCAGGTAACAGTACATTTGTCTATACCCCCTCCTACCCTCCCTTTTACTAAGTTGGAGTTACGGCTATCAACAGAACGAGGAGGAGGAAACGGAAGCAGGACATGTTATTGAGGTGGGGTGAGTAAGGGTGAACAGATACTTCTGAGAAAATTTTTGTGGTCGTTTCTAAAATAGCTATGGTAAAACGGAATTACAAATATATGGGTACGCTTTCAATATAATATGACATTAATACAGTAGACTTAATTAATATCTACTATTAATCAATTTCGGAGACTCAGGTGACACATAAAAATAATAAATATAGTCTTTTAAGCAAATAATAGAAAGAAACATTTCAAAAGCATCCCTTTTTATTCTGGACTATGAGTATCCCCCATATCGACATCCATAAATTAAGACTTTATTTTATGCATCCTTATTTCAAACTCCATGGAAGCAAGATGACTCGTTGCATACTCATAGTGAGAGAGTCATTCCAAAAGACGGGATTTCAAGGGAGTCCTCAGAGAAAATCCTACTCGCCAGGGACAGTTCAACAGGGATTCCGTCCCGTACATGCTCTTTTCCCCATTGATGAACACCGATACCGAATTCAGAATTATACACTCTCAGAATGGATTGCATTTCAATTTTTTTTTTTTAATTTCCCCTCCTACTTTTTCTTTTTCCTCTCTTTTCTTCTTCTCTCTCTTTTTTTCTATCTCTTCTTGCTGTTGCATACCAATATATAGAGACTTTTATTGTGAGATCAATTCAAAAATGAGTTTTATCCTTGAAATTGGTCGAGGCCTTATCTCAAATTGACGACGATATACAGCGTTTTTGGGGAGCCTCGTTTTTAAAAATTAAAGTTCATACTTTCAGCAATCGAATGAGATACTTTTAAACTTTTTGAATCTATTTCTCATGAAGCTATGAGTCTCTGAATAAAAAGGACCTATTTTCTAATTTAAACTATGATAACTCAAGTTATAAGTATGATGCAGACATTTTAAAAATGGTTTTTTTTTTTTTTTTTTTAATATCTTCAACACTGAGGGCTTAAAACAGCTTTGAACTTTAAAAATAGTCAAAATAATGTATGCCTTTTTCTGAAGGACACGAGGCTCTGCATGAAAAAATAAGGTCATATATGGAATCAGGGGATCAAATTTTTTTAAAGTGAGCATATACTGTTTTTGTACCATATTTGCTGTTGGACAGTGTTAAGGAATATTACTTTGATTTTTGGAAAGAATTGACTAACTACCAACTGATTTTGGGCCTTTTTTCCACACTGTTTCTTTTGAGATGAAATATTGTATGATACAATCAAAGTAGCCACATGCAGAATAAATGTCACAAGAGTTTCTTCATTACAAAATATGTAAAATGAATTAATTGTTTGACAAGAAATCGTTATTGTTCCTTTTGACTTTGATATAATATATTATTATTTTATCTCATTACTACATATCATTATTTTTTCCTTCATTGATTAAATACCAAAATTATATAAAGCCTTTTGAAATGTTATTTCAATTTTTCCTCCGTTCATGAAATATACACCTTGGATATTCGCCCGTATTTCATCATATTTTGATGATTGAGTAATCATGCTTGAGTAACTTGTAAAGGTAACAGGATGACACAGATATATAGATACTTGATAAATTCTATATTATATATATGTATACAGAGTGTTTCAGAATTAGTGACCTATCAACTTAAACATCATTAAATTAAAATTACATCATTGATCTAATCTATTGGTGCACATTTTATCTTTTTCAAGAGTAAATTTATAAGAGTTTTTGTGAGAACAATTAATTAACGAAATCATCTGAAAATAGTGCTACGCACAACTTTTATTCAATATGTGAGCCCTCAGCTCTAATAATTGCCTTAAACATGCCATAAATTCATTTAAGGCCTTGGCTATGTACTCAGAGTCGAGCTTGGTCCACTCCTTCTTGATGGAAGCCTTTAAAGACTGTACAGTTCTGTGAGGAGTAGAGCACACCCTCACTTACTTAGACGCGCCTAGAAAAAGTAGTCGAAGGGGTTCGCGTAGGAAGAGGAGGGCAACCACATATGGAGGTCCTAAAAGTCTGGAAAGTTGTATGTCAGGAAGGCGAGAAGATTCGGAGCTACATCTTGACCGAAAACAAAGTGAACTCCCAAATTTTATCTGGCCAATGGATCGCTTTCTTCTCCAGATGTTCGATGTAAGCATCTGCATTGAGCCACAAAAATGGGAGAGGAGACTTGACTGTACTGCCCGCAAAACCTAATAGGGGTGAATATATCCCTAGCATAATACATAGTAGTATGTCTGCACCCGAACTTCTTGAACGTCTATGATGGTGGGCATCCCACGTGAGAGAAGCTTATGTTGCTCCATTTTAATAGTTCTCGTTTGTTTTGTATTAATTGAGTCGAAACTTTATAAAGACAACTTAAGCAACAAAACCTATTTTTTAACGTATTTAAATTCAATCACCTATTAAGTTTCCGATTTATTAAATTTTAAATTAAGTTTACCACAAAATAAGATCAACCCTAAATTGTGGATAGAGGTTTCGTTATCCAAATTTATTGCGGTAGCTGGATGGTACCACAACCCACAGTGAAAATAAAATGCAAGAAGACAATTTATAGGGCTTTTGGATTCCCTTTTCATCTGATTTTGACCCCCTATCTCGGGTAATGTAGAGGGGCAACCAATCTACAATTTATCATTGCGAAATAGGAACAAATTTCCCAAGGTCAACTTTTTCAAGAGTCTCAAAATATACCGATAGTAAGACAATAAGACTTTATATATACAATTCAATCTCAAAGTGGCCACAATAGGTCTTTACCATGGTCTCGATCTTAGGCATGCAGGCCTTTCAGGCGTTCTTGACGTGTTCTTCCAAAATGTATGTGCAGTTCTTCTCCTCATCAGCTTCTAGGGGGTCCACATTCATAATTACATGTGATTCCTTCCTCTCGATGATACCTTAGATTCCAAGAGGGTTGCAGTCTGGTGGGGACATATACCACATTTACCAGGCCCAGAAGTTTGCAAAGTTGTCTTCATACAACTTTTGACTTGTATTGGTCTTGTGGCCTATCAAGGATATAGCTGTCGTCTTTCAGCTTTTTAATGTAGGTAAAAACACACTTGGCGCTGAGGACGATAAGGGAGATATGTTTATAACTCATTCTCACGTCAAGAAGTCATGGCCCATGATTACTTTTGTGGGCTACTATGAGATAAACTACTTGTTGTTACATTCTCCATGGCTTTCTGATATCGTCAGGAGGCTTCCAAATCTTCAATTTGTAGGAGGTGCATCCAAAACGGGTCCAATATTGAATACTGGCATAGACTTGTCAAACTTTGCACAATAGGAGGTGTAGCTTATATGAAGCCGAACAAACACATGTTACCTACTTTATATGTCTGCCTATGTTGTGTTATTTTCTAGGCCAAAAAAAATCAATATTTTAATTTAATAGAGAGATAAAAATGATTAATTAAAATCAATACATACATACGTGTATTGACCTATACAACCGTTCACTGAAACAAAAAGGCGGTAAAATTTAATCAAAGGGATAGAATAAACAAAAATTCATATATCTTCCAAAAATAAAATAAAAACTTGACTAAAATTCTGAATAGCAGAATTTGTTTAGAAAAGGGCACAGCCCGTAACTACTCAATACTTACATCAATTCATATGTGTTCTGTTCTCAAAATGAAATAATAATAGTTTTAGAAAAAAAGGATAATATGTTGGGATGATAGACGAATACTTTAGTTTAAATTTAATTCAAATCTTAACAGTATCTGAAAATGCTCTTGGTTTTGGATATTCATAAGAGGGAAATAACAACAGAAACAGTGCACTTTTTATATATGAACGCACAACCCTACATATATTTCATTAATACGACTACATTATTATTTCTTAAATCAAAAACGTGCATATGATATACATCAGAGAGCACTATATACAGTACACCTTTTACACATGTTCGATGCTACATGCACACCCCTGCAATAGGTCATTAATACGACCACATTGTTATTTCCTATATCGAAATATGTTTACACAGTGCACCCGATAACTGGTTGGCATTAATTCATAGTGAGAGACATACAAATTTCTTTTTTTTTTAATGTAGATAAATGCATAATAAACTCGTAGTTTTAACAGATCAAAATGAAACTATGGCATAAATTAAAAAGATAAAATATACTAAAGAAACGTAGAAATTGTAACTTGTACAATTTGTTTATTCAACTATATCTTGTACATAACATATATGTATAAAGATATATCATTGTGTCTACAACAACTCAAATCCCACTTTCCTACATTATTATGGTTCGTTCTTTGAAGTCAAAAATAGTTTAATCCTTTCATATTTTCTTTATGAAAAAATAAAAGAACAAAATAAATAATTTTTTTATTAAAGTTTATTCAATACTTTATGCTGTTTTTAATATATTAGTTGTACAAACATAAGAATTGGCTTTGTTTATTATTTATAACATATATTTGATCAGAAAAATCAATGACGGATTGTAATTTAATTTTATAGGAATATTACTTTTATTTAAACGTATTGTATGGAGGGGCAATAATATAATTTTATTTTCTATTCAATGCATTCTTGGATTTGTTATTTACAAATTTATATATATATTTTTTTTTTCCCCTTTTCATTTTCAAATATGTAGGTATTTTTTTTTTCCTCAATGTTGAAATAAAGTACCTGATTAATTGTTGTAGTAAAAAGAAATCCCTTCTTTTTTAATTGATTTTTTCTACCCTTGATCTTTAAAACTTTGCTTACATTACGATTGGACTCGACTATTGTCATTATTTATCTCAACTTTTGACAATTGGCCTTTAAACATTCCCATCAAAATTACGGGAACGGAATCAACAAAATCAATATACCGCATATTGGCAATTGCAGTATCAGAATTATAAACAATATTTAAATTTACAGTCGCTTGGCATGCCTTATCCTCTTATTCGAAGAAAAAATCCCAAATCTTATTAAAGGCAGCTTAAGGGTCTTAATTCAGTAACCTGTACGTCTCGTTTCCACCTTCTCCTAGCCCTCTTACAAAAATCCTATCTATACGAATAAGTTTTTTTATAAGAAATCTTTCTAACGCCATAACACGTAAGCCGATTGTACATATACAACGTGAGATACGCATTACTAAGTCCATCTATTGGAAAAGTAATGGATTTTATAATTTTAAATTTTTTCACCATATTAAGGTTTAGAAACATAATTTTTTTTCTACAAAGTTAGAGCATTTTCCACAAAGTCAAAAATGATTTAATGCGATTGATGATATCTAATAATAATATTATAAGAGGTCCACTCCTTATTTTTTCATTCATTAGAGTCATTCTTTTATTTTTAATGTTAGGACTGAGGTGTACAAAAATAGCTACAAAATTATCATATTGTAGTTATTATTTTATCTCATACAAGCAATCTCATCAAAGACTGATGAATACAAATTTAATTCTCAAAAAAAAAAAAAAAAAAAGTAATGAATATTTCAAAGAAATAGATAATTTCTTAGAAACTTGTTTCATATATATAAATTTAAAGTTTTACTTTAAGAATATCAAATTATATCTTGTTGAAACCCCAAATTTATCTTGTTAAGATTATTTTAAAATAAGGATTCCTTTTTTCTCCATATTTTATATTTATAAATTTATTTTTTACCTTTTTAATTGATATTTACGAATGCAAAATGTTAGAATAGTTAAAAAAAAAAAAAGGATATAAATTTTAAATGACGTAATTATTATAACCGGTCAAGTGTTTAACATGTAATTAAATACGTTTTATTTCCGGGGTTTCTTCTTTACCCAGTTCAATAAACGCGTTATAAAAGTTACAGAAAGTGAATTAAACCAATTTATTAAAATCATTGGTATTTTTTACTTTATTGTATCTCTTCAAACTTCACCGATACGTATTTTCGGAGAATTTAGATGTGAAAAAAATTGATAAACAATTAAGCAATCAATATTTCTTCAAACAAGCCATTGAAATCCTAGGGAAAATAATCCAACAATTGTCCAAATATGGATATTTTACCAACTTTATAACTTTTAATTTGCAGTTTCAGTTTTATTTTATTGATGGTAGTTTAATTACAAGCTTTTAGTTTTTATTTAAAAAACTTATTTAAGATTAAAAATATATTCAGAAATGGTCACTATCAGTATCATAATTATATTCAAAAACATATATATATTTTTTTTAATTGTCCTTTGACTGGTCAAATGGAGATGCACTGATTAAGTAAAAGTAAACATCACAGCATTACATTTACCTATGAATCTTTTTTGAAGTCCATATACATCAAGTATATTTCCTTCTCTAGGAACGACCGGGGCACGAACATACGCACATTGATTTCAAGAGAATAATTTCTCCCAAGGGGGTTGTCCATTGAGCTACGTCGTTCCTTTTATTTATTTCATTATACATTTGACAAAGAATTTACAACAAAGATAGGCGATAATTCTTCTTTCCGAACACACAGCTGGGATAATAAATGATTAACAAAAAAGAAGGAAGGCTTTACTACTTTTCCTTTTCTAATCGCTATACTTATTTTTTTTTTCTTTACACACATCCCATCTTTACTGATACCTAACTTTCTTTATAGAGAATAAAAAATATAACAAATTATAAAAAGGACTCCCAATCCCTTACAACAAGGATTCTAATTACGATACTAGACAAACAACAATCAGACATTTGGTGAAATGCTCTATTCAACTACAACATTGGTCATTCTAACTATATTATACTATCACATCATTTTGATCTATTATCATTACATGGTTATTATATACTTATTAGAAGGTTATCTGTGGGTATTTAATTTTTTAAATATGCCATAGAACCTTTATATTTTTTCCCTTATTGGTACTAAAAAAGGGAAATATGACTCCCTTAATATATGGATCCTTCAAGGAATATTCAATAATTACATGACCCTCATCCAAGGTAATGTAAATATATTATTTAAAACTATTCACTTCATTTTTGGTTGTAACTTGTACACAGCATATTTTTATAAAAATTGCAATTTTATAAAGCTTTTATATGTAATAAAAATATTTCAAAAGGCAACTAAATTTATCCTCACCCAGGATTTCTTCGAGCCATAAAAATATTTTTGTAAGATAATCCTGCTTTGCTATAGCATTTATCGATCTGGTTGTTTTTATCTTAATCGAATATGCTTTACAGTTTTTTTTCCATTTATCGAATTTGATCATTTTTAAATTCATTTATTCACTGTTTTTTCGTTTTTGTTTTGAAATTTATATCAACTAATATACATAGTGATGAAAATCTTGTGTATTTTTGTCATGTTAAAAAAAAAATCAACATGGATACCCTGACAATTTGAAGAATGTTGTGGAGGAGAGACAAGACCGATCCTAAGCCTAACCAGGACTAGAACGAGTATTTAAGGACCTACACAACACTAGTATTGACCTATTTTTTGTTGTTGGGCCTTATTTAGAATGAAAGACTCCAGGTCTAGTTGAGTCTTGCATATAAGTCCGAAAAACTTATAAAGTCGATCCTTAATGACGTCACTCCACTTCATATTTTTTTTTTATGTATAAGTTCCTGTATTGACAGTCCGAAGGACCATTCCTAATACAGGACGAAACAGAATAAATAAGGAATGGCCCTAAGACTTAACCGGTCTGCACCAAATAATTAATACATTAGGACTGATACACACTGGAATTGAAAGGAAGGAGGGTTATCAAAGATAAAGGCAAAACTTACTTCGATGTCCAATGGTTATCCTCAATTAAACTCGGAGTCCCACAAAGAATTTAGAATTATAACTGTGCAACAAGTCTTCAAGGTTACTCTCCATCTTTTATGAGCCACACGAATGTTCAATCAGGTTTTGACTATAATTATTTGTAGTAGAAAATGAAGTTCACTAATCAGAAATTAAATAATAATGACAACAGCCTAGGAAAATATAATTCTTTGTTCAGATTACCAATTCCAAAAAAGCAGGCCAGCTAAAAAATACACACGATTTACATTACTAACTATACAACAGTCGTTACCTTGACTATTTTAGTACTGATCGGATCATAAATATATAATGTACTTAATATTTTTATTCAAAATTAATTTCTTGTCATATTTCGTAAGTTATTGAAAAGAGACAATAATTTAATTAGATACGTTTAGATATGAAAGTAATATTGATTATTGGTTGACTTTTAAGATCTACTCTAAAATTGCATAATCAATTTTTCTAAATAAATAGAAAAATAATCACCAAACTGAAATACAATTCCACGAATATGAAGACACAATTCACATTTATATAAATAAATACATACAATATATGAACAAAGTATGTATATGTAACATTGTTGATGTGAAAAGTATGATTGTGGCCTATCAACACAAAAGCAAACTAAAAATATTTTCTCAAAATTAATTGCAAATTACATTTGTATTCTTCTACGATTTATTGTCAATTTCTTTCTCCCAATTATTCTTATTAAGCCTACGGAACTGCTGCGAATTGCACTTCAGGTACTCAAAATTGATCAAAGAAAGAGACATTGCTAGATTTTATGGTTGACAGGGGCCATATTTGGCCAACATTGGACACTTAAATAAACTAAAGGTTCTAAACAAGAGCTAAAATTCTAAAGTATCTTTACTCATCCCACAAATTTGAATAATAAGCCACTATAATTGGCTTAAATATGTCTATGAAATTTGGACTTCATATGTACCTACAATGGGGATGGACTACAATTGCAACCAACTTCAAGCTCAATCAGATCCCAAACAAATTAATTGAGACAATTTTTTTTTGTTTTATCTTATTCCAACACTAATATGTTTATATTTGAATTTATATGAATTTATGAAGTAAAAACGATCGTAACCATTTTACTTTATAAAAAAGTTTTAATCATAAATATACGGTCTCAGACTTTGTTTCAATAACTCGATCTGATCCAACTGCATTGATTCAACATTCTTGAATAAGGAAGAATCAGTTAGTATGAGCTATTATACTCTTGCATAGTTAATTCCAGAGTTATTTATTTTGAAAATTTCAAATTATCAAAACTTGATGAGTGATTGTGTTTCTCCATCTCAACAACTGACCAAAAAGGCAATCAAACTGACATGTATTTAATGATTCATCTAACCTCCTGTATTAGGAGGGGGAACTCGGGCGTGATGGACTCATATGGGATCTGAATGAGGTCATAGTTTGTTCCAATTGTAGTACACTACACCGTGTATATGAAGAAAAATATAAACTTTGATTCTCCCCATTTCTTGATTTTTTTTTTTTTCAAGATTGTCTTTATACCTACCCAAATTTGTTATTTTAATTCTCTTTGCTACAAAACGTTTTTTGTTTTATATTGAAATCCCCTACAAAAGGGAGGAAAAGGAATAATTTATAAGTTGAAATAGGAAATAAATTTATTTCCTTATTTTAGATAGAAATATAGAATTTAAAACCTAGAGAACAACAACTACTTCTTTGCAGTAATGCAGGGATTACAAATCATAAGCTTACAATTGTGGTGAGTTAACACAAACAGAATCTTGAACAAATATCAAGAAAAGAGGAAATGGCAAATATATACATTTGTAGGTAGGTATATGAATGCATTCATATCAATAATTGATGGACATACTTCCGTCTATTATTGGCTTTATATTTCAATTTTGGGATGAATATAGATAGCAAACAGTTGTAAGTAGAGTATGATTTATGAGACTTAATTTGGCCCCGATATCGTAATTAAATCAATTCATTTCTAACTATTTTATTGTGAAAATGATTTTTTGCTGCATTGCTAAGCAATTTGTGATGTCTTTAAAAAAGTAACCAGAATCCTTCGGACTTTTGCGAGCTGATTAGCCTCAACTGCACATTACAATCATGGAGTTGTAGAGACCTAATCATGCATAATACATATTACTACAGGAGAAGAATATCTAAAGAGTGATTAGTTGGGGGAAAAAAACCCTGTCTTATTTTACTTTATTTCTTCAAGAGTGAAAATAAAGAAAAAGAAGCTAAGTTGCAGAGTGATGATTCCATGGTGCAATATGCATATCTTGTTACGTCAGAATAAGTATGATTCTTTTATTTTAGTAAAGCAAACGGTAATCCCCATGACTAGTCTTGTGTCCGTTCTTATTTATTTGGTCTAGTCCAGTCTTAAGACTAGGTATATTAGTCCTTGGGATAGTTTTTCAATACCGTCCATCCTTCGGATATTCAGTTTTATCATAACTTCTTTCAAAGAGACGAGATATTTGAAAATTAAGGTAAGAGATGTTTGGCTGGAACATTAAACACTCAAGTATTATACGTTCTAGCTATTATTAATCTTCTTTTTTTTTTTTTAAACCAATAGTTATTTATTTCAACACTTTTAAAATGATATAGTTTTGGACACAATGAACAAAATACTTACGAACACAAGACTGAACATTGTTTCTTTAAAGACCAATGCTTTATAAATGAGAACTTGATTAGTTGTAGACAATACAGAAAAACTAACCTAAACCTTGGACCCTAAGAAGGAATGAGGTCTATGCTGGTTGTTAATAATTGAGTCAATCAATAAACAAAACAAACTTCTACTTTTCTCATAGGAATCCTGGAATTATTTGAACGTAGAGAGTAGAGGGACATGTATGACTCAAGTAATAAGGCATTCTATTTTGCTCAATTGTATAGTATTGGGAGATAATCACCAGCCAATCAGTCTGGGAAATTGATGATCGAAACAAAGCCTCCAAGAGCCCCCACGGTCATCTCTACCACGTGGCTTACTTCTGGGCATGCGTAAAATAATTGAATTCTTTAGTTTCTTACTTTTTATTAATCTTGAGGCCTAGCTAGGAGGGTAGGAACAACTAATGAGTCTTTAAAACTGTTTAATGGTGAAAATATATCGGATACTTAGAAAAAAGACTGAAAAGTAGGACTGATTTGTAATTGGAGATACGAAGGGTCTTGTACCCGGATACAGTATAATTGTATTATTCGAAAAGATCTGAGACCCGAACCAAATTTGAGTACTTGAACTTTTAGGATCATAAAAAAGATCCGAATCACAAAAAGTTTTAGTATTACTTGATACTTAATCTGAATTATACAAAAAATATTATCAATATCGAACGTAGAATCTCTATTGATCACCATTGGGGTTTGGAACGAAATCTACATAAATCTACATTTGCACTGTATGGTTATTCTATACGGTGTAAAATGCTCTTAAAATTAATAAAAAATTGTTTGATATCTATATCCGAAAATTTGGGTACCCAAAATTTACTCGAATATTTACGTTTAAAGACCTAAACCGAGGCAGATCCATTCTATCTTTATTTGAAAATGTAGTGCATGGACCGATCCAACACTAACGTTCAGTCATCATTTTCCAACAATTGATTGTTTGTAAAAGAATCAACCATTGGGCTAAGGGTTAAGAAAGCACGGATGAGTTAACAACATCAAAAGAAAGATGAAAGCCATCATGGGTCAAAAATGAAGGGGAGAGGAAAAAATACAAAGTATATATTTTTATTGGTATTTTCGTACAAAGTTAAAACCAACTTTGGTTTGATGTTATTTTTTCTTCCTGATGATTCATCCTTATTCTTTAAGAAAAAAAACCATGAAAGACATATCTTAATGACTGTAAGATGAGTCAATAAGGAGGATCCAATTGACGAGGACATCAAAGAAGGGGGAAAGAAGGGAGATTAAAAAGGTTAGAAACAACCTGCATGCCAAGCATATAAACATACTTTTAAAAAATGAATTAATGTTACTTTCAAAATATATAGGGTGGATATTTTAAATACGGATAATTTAAGGATAATGTAAGTTACAATTTATTTCCCAAAATTCATTCAACAATTTACAAATCTTTTGCTCTTAGACGTAGAGCCAGATCCATACGGAAGTCAATTAATTTAACCAACCACCCCCAGATTCAATCACCACCTCCAACCTATCCCTAAACTTGACACAGGCCATGATGAGGAACTCTTTGTCCATGTTGGGCCACAAAGAGTCAACTGTGTTATGTGCATGTTTATTGGACTCTCTTTCCAAGACGCCTCACACATAATTGTCCAATGGGTTTGATCTGTCGAGCGAAGAGGCCACTTTTTCTTTAACCTTCACTTCAGGGAGTCCGACGACCGTTTTTTCTCTCAGAACTATCATGAGTCTGCCTTGTAGGTGTTATCCACCCATCAGACTCCGTGAAAACCTTGTTAACATCGTAAACAGTTGATTTAGGTAATTTTGTATAGCCAATAATCACCTTGGACGTCCTCCCGGTACGGAGGCACACAATAATGGCCTAACAGTGTTCGTATTTTGAGGATATCTCAAGCATTTTTTTATCCTTACTTATACAATTTCGTTAGCTGAATCTGATGAGCACACTTTCATAAACATTAAAGTAAGAGTAACCAAAATATTGAGGAACAAACTTGTTCTGTCCTTAAAATCCCCACCCTGTATATAGAATTGGTGTCCAAAAATATATGTGCATTTTTTTTTAAATTGATATATCTTGTAACTGGTGAAAACAATGGATTTTTTTTATTTTTTTTTGAGTTTCTGTGATGGCTCAATTAAATAATCCAAAATGTTCGTTTTCCTTGATTTTCTTATTACAAAGAAGATCAACTATGAGTGATCTTCCTCAAAAAATCTGGAGACAAGCCAATGGATATCTTCGGCAGATGTTGTCTCTCTCACACCACCCCCTACAGAGCCATGAACAAGTTGGGGTACAAGTGATTCTGTTCAAAAAACTTCTGGCGAGCTTCAAGCCGGAACCTGCATCTCCTGGACTATTTTTAATAGACACAAAAAGAGAAGAAGGCCTCGGCTATCTATCAGTGAAATATAGAGTCTCTAAAAACAGCTATTGACCTCCACCAGAGCAATATGTCTGCTGACAGACTGAAGTCCACCTGCAAGTAATTCTGTCACCTTGTTGAGTAATGCATTAGTAGGATTGGTCGAATGTTTGAAAATAAATATATGAGACACATATCGCACTTTTTCTTCTAAACTGTTGTTGTAGCACCTCTTCACACCGCGATAGGTCTTGATAAAGTTGTACTAAAAAAAAGATTTCTGAATATTTGTTTTTACAAGAAAAAATTATATTTTCCCCCATTATTATGAAGGGATTTTTGATCATGACAAACTTGTTTGCCCTTTTTAACCATGAATCAAAGACAAAAAGTCATTCAAAAACTGTACTTTTTTATATATGCACAATAAAAGTATTTAAAAAGCCCTTACTTGAAAAGGAAAGGAGAATAAACAGAGATTGAAGAACTGGTTTTGCCTTCTTCATAATCTTAAGCCTTTATATTTCGTGTATTCTTTAATTATTTGTAGTTTTGCTTAAGATTTGACACCTCTAATTAGACAGGGCATATTGGATTTGGTGGCTTTGTTCGTTCATTTAACACTAGGGTTGCTGTGAAGGGGAAAAAACCACAATAATAATAATAATACATTCACAACATGCCTCTTATAGAATTATTAACTATTTTTATATATATTGCCCATAGCACACATGATAGTAACACACAACCGAAACCTTGTAGAACAAATCAGAAACTGTCTTTGTAAAAATGAAAATAACCAACATAAAAAAGCGTTGAACACGACGACTTCCTATGGACTCACACCGGTTAGAGTAAAAAAAAAAAACAAAAAAAGGATGTCGACTATGATGTTAAGAAAATAAATATATTATCAGAAGAGAAAGCAAGCACGGCCAAGAGGGAGAGAACAGGAGAGAGGGAGAAACTTCTCTTACTTGCCGGTAAGAGCCTTTCAGCTATTCTCTTTTTGCTTTTTCATCGATTATATTACTGTTCGTCTTATATGTACTTCTAGGAACATAAACGGCTCCTTTATAATCAAATATCTACATTAGAGAGGTTTGATTTCCAACTTTTTTCGAATTTTGATTACGGTTAGTGTTGAAAAGTGGTGATATGGTATGAAAATATCCTATCTAAAATTATATTCTTCTGAGAGGTCACCTCTAGGTCCCACATCTCGATTAAATTATGAAAAAAGGCAAAAACTCTTTACTTAATTAATATAGATATTAAAAATGAATTATGAGTTATTTTGCGTAAAGTAGTTTTAGCAAATATTTTTATAAAAATTTTTATGTGAGCAAAAAAATGAGGAAAAAGTTAGAAAAATCGGATGATTCGCCTATAGTGCGCATCATTTTTTTACATTTTCAGAAAGAAAAGATCAAAATTTTCTTATTTTATTCCCTCTTTTTTTATCTGTAGGGGGGTACCTTTAGAAAAAAAACTTTATTAACATTTTTATAGGTTAGTATAACATCATTACTTAATGCAAAATAATGATTCATGCTCCATTTCAATCTTTATTTATGTAATAAGTATCCTTTCAAACTTTGATCGAGATGTGCAACCTCAATATGACATCGTAGGCAATGAAATTTTCTCTAGGTTATATTCTTAATACAGCACAACTTTTCCAAACTAGCCGTAATCGAAATTCGAAAAAAGTTGGAAAATAAACCACCCTAATGAGTAAGTCAAGGATTCTGAATATATAATATATTATTTAATAAGAACTTTCATATCAAACAGCAGCGTTATGAAACAAGACTTTTAATTTTAGGCATTTAATCCCATGCAGTATAAATATGAGAAAAAACGGAGTTTAGGGATACTACCCGCCTCTCTTTCTCTTACACATTTGATATGAGGAGGCTCTTTTTTTACTACCAAATGTGATTCTTACTATATATAGGATAAATATAATGTATGCTATCTTGTTTGATGGTTATTAGGGCAGCTTATGCGCAGTAAATATGAATACTCGACAAATTTGTAAAGCACTTAGTATAACTCGTATGTATTTTAAATATTTCCTAATTCGAAATTCCCCTCCTCAATTTCCGAAAGTAGTCGATAAATACTAGTTTCATCGAACAGGAACCTTTATTTTCATATTTCGAACTCAATTCTGAAATGTATTTATTTATTATGTTCCTACACACGTCCATAATCTATGTTGGCAATATGTTTACAGACTCAAGTCTGAAATATATTTTTCCTACAATGTTCGTACACACGTCCATAATGTATGTGGACAATATGAGGCATTTTGCATTGTTAGTTGTTTTCTAAGAAATAAAAAGATTAGGCGTCTTTTGATGTGCTGCGAGATTTTCTAATATTGAAAAAAAAAATGGAAAGAACAATTAATTTAGAGGGAACTTTTTTGGAAAACTTTTGACAGATTATTTATTTTTTGCAAAATGTAAAAACTTTTTTAAATAAATTATTTCTTTCCATTTTGGGGGGGAGAAAAATCAATAGTAAAAAATTGTGGAGCACATCAAAAGACTTGTAATCTAACAATGCAAACATTGTGGACATGTTTATCGACTTAATTAATAAATAAATTTGGGAATTGAATTGGGATTAAGAAAAAAGGTCTCATATACGAGAGTGGTATGAAAAGTTTCCCAACAAACAAAAATGCTAGGCATTTTTCTTGATTTTATATTTTTCTAGATAGCCTCCTTCTAACTCTACACACTTCCCCCAGTGATGAAGCCATATCTGACGCCTGTCCAAATAATAATACTGTGTTTTTTTCTGAAAAATAATTCTTCACGAGACACGTTTTGTTTTTGACTCAGTTACTCCGAGTAAATAGACTAACGTAAACGTGTCAAATTTTAACACAATAAGCTTTTTTATGTTTCTATTGTTTGAATCTATTTAAAGGTTACACTTTCAAAAACAAATATTTAATGACACCTGGATACTCTCACAAAAATAATGGCATCAACTCACTTGAACGACTGTTACATAACTGCGCGTCCAAAATTGCTAAAACTTTGGTGAGTAACTGTCAACTGATGCTAGCTTTTATTTACGAGTGTTGTCATCTTTGTGTTGAGGTTGAAAACGTTAAGACCACCCTCAGATGTATTAACACAATTGTATTTTTTCAAAACATCCACAACTCTCATGTATTTTTGGTTTAAAACTGTTGATTTTTATCCACATCTATTGGTAGTGTTATAAATATTCATTTGTTAAAATGGAATTAAATCTTGATAAGCTTTATTAGTTTAAAGTGAAGAGTTAGTCCAACCATTGGAAGGGAGTGATGTACATAATTGGTTGACTACCATATAATTTGTGCGTCCTTTCTTCTTTCTTTTCATGGAAGAAAAGTTAATAGATATAAAAGTATAGAGTGTTAACTTTTTGATTTCAAATTAAAACTTGTTAAATGAAGAATGGGCGAACAATTATTCCCTACTCATTTTGGGCCTTTTTTCTTCTTTTCTTGAAGTGAAGATTTGGAGATGCAATAAGGATATAACACAAAATATCACCCTTTTATTTGGTTTTCAAGTGTCGATATTTCTGTTTTTTTCACTAATGAATGTTCTGAATGTTAATTGGTTGATTTTTTTTATCCATAAATAATTATTTATAAGCACACTCAACTGTTTGTCAACAAAATCATCGAGTCCTGAGGTTTTTATGGCTGCTTTTATGTGAAGCCGAGTCGTTGGTGGTATAGACACTGACCAATCTTCTTTTTTTACCTCTATTCCATTCTATTGGTGTAGCGAGACGATATCTTTAACTCTTGTTAAGCTGTGAAGGACTTACAATAATTATTGAATAATAATTATCTAGTTGGAAGAACTGTCTAACTACTCACGGGATCACCTCACTAACATAAAAATATACAGTGTATTTCGTTGACTGTTGTCGATTTGCCTCCTTCTTTACCCCTAATAATTGTTCTGAGCGTGGATTGATTGAAATATTTTTAACTTGTGAATAATTTCCTACAATAATTATTGATTAATATCTTCAAAGTCGGGAAGAATAGGGAAAAACTACTCAATGATTTTGGGTATTTTTTCTGTTTCTTCTCTCAGAAAATATTATGTTATACAATAAAGATAATGACGTGTACATATGTAGTGTTGTATTAGAAATTATTTATTCGGTTCCAGTCCAGTCTTACGACTGTTCCTATCATTCCTTGAGCCCCTCTGTCTTTAGAACTATCAGAACAAGAACTGAATAAAAATTGAAGACATACAGTTGATTAACGTCATCAAGGACTTAAATTTATAATTAGGTACATAATGTATAATAACTCCAAAGTTGGGATGAATTACCGAACTACACATTTTTTCTATTTCTTTTTAGATGAAAGTTTGCGTGATAAAATAAAGGGAATGACCTGAAAACAAGATTTTATATACATATAAGATAGCTACTGGTTGGCTTTCAGAATTATGACGTCACATAAAAACACTCTATATACGGATATAAATACATAGTTAATAAAATAATCATTCTAGAAACTACATGATTAAGTTCTTGAACAAGCTGCAAGCTAGGTTTGCGTCATTTTTTTCTTGATGTGGAGTTAACGATAACTATCAAGGCCTGGGATCATCATTCGGTATCAGAGACGTGCTATTAAGGATGTTATTATGCTCCACCGAATTTTAAAGAAAAAGACAAACTTATATCCCCAACAATGGATATTAAACAAAGTCCATGAAACGAGACCCTATGTTCGCAACACCATTTACCTCCCAAAACCAAATATATATATTTCTAAGCATATTTTTTATTATTGATCGGCTAGTCTGTTTGCCTTTGGGATGTGAACTAAACTGAATGTCCTTGTGTTGTAATCGCGTGTTAATATCAATATTTTCTAATTAACCAAACAAACATTTTTTTTTGTAAAATTTCAGATTACTCATTATGAATGGAGAGTCAATTATTAAGAAAAGAAAATATAGTGAGGAATTTTTAAAGTCAGTATTTACTTTCATAGTTGAAGCAGGAAATGAAGAGTCTCCATGTTTCATTTGCAAATAAATTATGTTAGCCGAATCGATGACCCCCAACGAAATGAAAAACACTTTGACACTAAGCATTCTATTCAAAACTGTTTGGGGTAAAATTATCATGAACAATTTTGGAAATCTTTTTTTCTTGTTCTGGAGGAAAGTTTGAGAGATACAATACAATTCGGTATACTTGTTTATTTTGTACATAACATATAAGGCATCTATTCATAAACACTCTAATGCGGATTGTACCATCAATTTAATCTACATACATATGTATTGTTGTAATAAAAACCTGGGAGGGACTGTACATATAATAAACAGTTTTATTGTATTGCTGTCAAAAGAGTTTTCTTGTTATATTCTTACTTTCTGGAAAGATTACTCTTTCGAAGAAGAGATTATGTTTTCAATAAATTTGAATATATATTAATAAAGGAAAGTTTAACTCTATGAGTCTATCAATGTATGCTTGAATGGGAAGCATTACTTTTTGATGAAAGAAATGTGATTGTAGTTCTATTAATCACATTACGCAGGAGTTTTGCATGTAATATTGAGTGTTAACCATGAGTCACTGTCAATAGTGTTCCTTGATATGTAAAGGTGTATAAGAAATATCCTAGAAAGCTGGAAAACTGGGAAGAAACCAATTGAACATAAACTAAACGTGTTGTAAGCACAAGCGGTGGGTGCAAATATTATTATTTTAGGGGAACAAGTTTTGTAAAGGGATCTAGAAAAGCTTGCGTTAGCAAAATTTGCCGCGGGATTACTTGCCTTGGAAAAAGCTCGCCACGAAGAGGAATCACCTTCCTTTGTTTAATTGAAGTATTATTTAGATTAAATAAAGGAAGACGATTTATTTTATCAATTGTATTTTCAGAAATTTATTGTTAAATGGTATTTTTTAACTATTATTTAAAATATTAATGAATCGGCATCGGTAATTTTTACTAGAATCGAATCAAACTGAAGGGCAGGTGCATTTTTGGATATGAAAAGGAGTCCTTAATGCTCTGGGAAGTGGCTGCGGTACATTTTTATTATAATTTTTTTTTTTTTTTTCGTCAAATGTAATAAAGTTGCACACCAGGATATTGTATTTCAATGCAATTACTTACAATAATAATGTTCACCACAGTTTTACCACGCAATTATTATCCCAACGATTTTGTCTCCAACCTTTTTACCTCAATCATTTTAGAGTGCACTATATCATTTTTTATTTATTTAAATAATAACAATCAAGTCATGTTAATGGAATCTCGCAGATATTTTGCATGTAGCTATGGCTCAGTCGGGTAGCTCTCTAGAGACTCCAAAGCTTATCATTCATAACGTCAATTGGTTATTTTTTTCTCAAGCTGTTTTTATTATTAGTTCATTCTTGAGGAGGGAACATCTAAGTATTGAGTAACTACGTGTGAGTGTGCTCATGAAAAACGATGAGTAACACTAAGGAGTTCGTGCAAGTTACCTTCTATATTTTGTAGTGAAAATTTGTATGTCCGTAGAGGGGGGAGATGGAACGAAATAAGGGCACAGGTAAAAATTACTCCGATATATATCATCAATTCTACCCTGAGTCAATAAATCACAGAGTTACTCTTCGTCTTATATGAGCTCACGCAAATGTTCAATCCGGTGTTGTAAACATGCATAGAGTTGTATAAACATGTCCTAAAAAGTGGGATCGACTTTTTTAGCAAGTAATCTGAACAAGATTTTATATTTATCAAAAGCCGTTGTCATTATCATTTAATTCTTGAAGACAAAACATCTATGTATAAAGTAATACCTAGTGTGTATGCTCATGAATTTTGGAAACAACACCCTTTTTAGAGGAAAGGCCATTGAAAATGGGTTTATTCAGCATCAAAATGGCTCAAAACATGGAAAATATTTAGACATACATATAAAATCGAAAAGGGATCAAATACTTATTTCTTCTACTGTACCCATATCTATTTAGATTCAACTATGCCGTTAGAGTAATGATAATTATATATGTAGATATGTAATCTAATTAGAAGTGTATCATATGAAAATTACTACATATGTATATAACTCCCCTTATTCGATACATAACATACATAATTGATGGTTAAGACATATTTCTACTTATCAAACAAGCCATGAACGTAGTTAGTGAACAGGAGATAAAAAGTATATCTGACTTGCTTGACACACATATAGCCCAAAAAGACATCGCTGACATTTGTGTGATCAATGTGGGGACCTCACACATTATACAGCATGCCATGAATTTAGTTCAGGGTTGTCTTGCAGATTTGTGGCCAAAGGACATATGGCCTCTGTCTTCCCAGAAAAATTGAGCCCTCACGATCATTTTTGGTCGGGCACAAATGCAATCCTACACCGAAATGTTGATGACCTTAAATCCACCTTCACCATTGTCTGGGCCAAATACAATGAAAAAAAACTATCAAAGTATGTTCCAGCTTCAGGCACCATGTTGGGGCTGTAATTGCTTCTAACTGAGGCTATATCGAAAAAGATACAGGGTCTGTGATTTGCCAAGAATTTGTTAAAATATATAAAAAAAATTAAATGGGTTAATAAAATTTTGAAAAAGTTTTTTTTCTTTTGCTCTCTGGAAAAATTGTCTTCCACACTACAATGTAGACAAAAAAATTAAATAATATAATATGTAATATTTTCATAGCTATTTCTCCCATTTTTCATTTGTAAATATCAATCAAAGTACGAAAAATTCAATAGGATTTTTTTACAAGGAACCAGTTTCACTAAGATTTGAATTATTGTATAATTGACTGTAGACCTGCTTAGAAACGAAATATTGGATTTGTAACCAATCCAACCATCAGTTCTAAGACCTTTAAGATTAATAAATTGGTATTTTGATGAATATTTAATTAGCGTCATGTTATCGTAAACCAAAGCAGTTATACTAGACAAGTATAATAACTCATGGGTAGAAAAGTCCCGGGCTTAACAAAGAAAGCAAGTTTTTTTCTTTCGTTCAAAATGTATTTTTTTGAATTATTATTATTATTTTTTTTATTTATTTGCTTTACAAAGCGGAGTGTTCATAAGACTTTTCAAGCGATTGCTTATTTCAGACGGTATTTTTTCTCATCAAGAAGCTATGTATAATTTAAAAACGAAATTAGTTTTAATCAACTGTTTTGAAAATAACAAGATTAAGTACATCACACTTACTAACAAAAATTCAAAAAACTGAAGAGCTGTCTTTTGAAGCTTTCCTAAGAAAATGAGGTAATAGGAAAAAATTGTACTGTTTATGTACATATTTATTACCAATCGTTTAAAAAAAAAAATACAGTATTGAATGTTACAGCAAAGTCGTGGTTCTATCGATCTGTTTATGTACCCAATAAGTATTAATGTTCATATAATATGGACGTCAAAAATGTCGTTAAATAATAGAAATCGGCAAGTTGAATCGGCATGTGAACACTTATTCTATTACCCAGGAACTAAAAATTAGCCAAAGAACCTTTTGGAACCATCTAAATCTAATAATTCTAACTATGCTAATATTATTACCAAAATAAAGCAAAAATAATGCTTAGAACTTTTTGCTTCACCTATTATTATAAACTTAGAGATAAAAAATCATGGAATTAGAAATAATGGTGTGATTTATAAAAATTATAACTTATTTTTTGTATTCAGTATTTTGGATTAAAAAAATTTTTAAACTATATAAAAGAAGTTATCTTCAAGGATGTTGGATAACCTTTAAATTTTTTTGACAATTTCTTAGTAATCATTATTTTAGGTTTATTAATACTCAACATTTCTAAACAATAGTTGGAAATTGATTAGTTTAATACACATGAATATTACTTTCATGTAAAATCGATTATTCTTTAGAAATTTGAAATGATTTCATTTGGGTTTTGCTTTATGTTTTTATGGGAAAAAATATAAACATATAAGTGAGTTTTTATTATGAAGTAACAAACATAAAAAATCTTTGGAAATGAATTAATCCTTTGTTTCGTGAAGTTTGTAAATCAAACGTTTGGGTGGTTTGTCTTTCAAATTTTTACGAATCTCGACTACGGCAGGTTCGGAAAAGTAAGGAAATAACCTATGCAAAATTCAATTTTCCTAAGACGTCATCTTTAGGTAACACATAAAGTTTAAAATTCTTTATTTTGTAAATAAATATTAAAATACAGCATGAATCATTATTTAGTTGACTTCTTGGTCTCTTATAATAACCCATTCTTTCTCTTTTCCTATGCCCACAACGCCACTCCTGGGCATAGCAACTTTTGGCAATGATATCAAGATTCGAACATAAAAACTGTAAATGTCTTTATACAGTTTAGATTACTTCAATAGAGAAAATTATTATAGATCTATGGGCGTCTTCAAACATAATTTTCTCTACTGCAGTAATCTAAACTATATAAAGACATTTACAGTTTTTATGTTCGAATCTGATACTCAATGTAATAGAGATAAGTAATAGGAAATTGAAGGATTCTTATCAATGGAATAGTTTTCTTAGTGTAGAAGACAAAACAAAGTGTACTTAAGGAGGAATTGACTCAAGAATTTCAATAAAAGACCTGTAGATGGAATATGGGAACACATTTTGAAATTTGACAAACAATAATTTGTAAAGGAGGGGAGGGTGATTTTATCAAATAAATAAAATAATATTGGGTCCTCTTTTTTGGAAAGAATCCTACAACTTCAAAACTAGGATTTTTTTATGATAATATGCAAATAATATAACTACTATTTTTAGATATTTTTAATTGTTTGACCCCCATTTTTTGCTGTATTATGGTGAAAACATGAGATTCCCTATATTGTTTAGCAGTAATTGATGCATTTTAGAGAGATTTTGCATATTTAAGCTCCCCAAAAAATCAATTTTCTGGTCAAAATAATAGCATTTCAGCGCTGCTAACCCATCTTTTATAAGTTTTTTTATAAAAAAATTATTTCATATGATGGGATGTCTGTCCAAGTTGTAACTTGTATAAGGGTATTGTACAAGTTACAATTTATTCGTCTTAAAATGTCTTATTTAATTACAACATGAGTCATTCTAATTATCATCTATTAATTGATGTAATCATTTCATTTGGATCCATTAAAAGAACATGGTTATCTGCAAGATTATATTGGGAGGGGGGGGGGGGGGGAAAAATAAATTTTTTTTTTTTTTTTTAATTGGAAAAATAAATTTTTCCGAAAAAATTTCAAAAATCCACAGCTATTCACAAAAAATTAAAAATATTAAATTTTGTTGAAAAAAACATCAAAAATCTATAGCCATTCTAAAAAATTACATTTTTCCGAAAAAAATTACAACTAATTAAATTTTTTGTAGAAAAATTTCAAAAATCCACAGCTATTGACAAAAATCCTTGGGAAAAAAATTAGAAAATGTAAATTAAATCTCAAATGTTAAATTTTCAAGTAAAAAGCAAAAATTCCTGAATTGGGGGTGGGCTACACCCCACCCTTTGTGGACAACCCTGTTATTATGTAATTATGAGTAACATAACTGCGAGCATATGAACTTAATAAAGTGCAATAGAATGCTTATATTCTATTATTTTTTATGAAAATAGTCAAAAATTAAACCATTAATGTATATCGATCATCCTTGGAATATTCAATTATTGCATTATCCTCATCTCCATTACAGCAAATCCTTCATTGATAATTATTCATCTCACTTTTTGATTGCCACTTTTACAATTGGCTTACGCAACCTAGAACTTGTAAACAATGTAAAAGTTGAAACTTGTATAAGCCGGGTACTAATCACCGGGCAATTTTTCCAATAGTAGTATTTATCAGCCTTTCAATAGGTACTTAGTCGAAATGAATATGTAATGCACTTCAGTCAGCCCACGGCATTACATATACAAGTTGTGAACAAAAAATGACATTTATTCTTGAAATAAAAAATTTAGAGAACTTGTCATGAGAATAATACAATAAAATTATCAATATATTACACTATCCAACAAAATGCCACCTTTTTTTTTAGAAACAAAGAGAGAGAGAAGAAGAAAATAGATAGAAATAAAGAGAGACAAAGAAAAAGGAGAAAAAGAAAAGATATATTATACACAATTTGTTATAACATTAAGCCTCTTGTCTCAAACTGTATAAATAAATTATTTCAAGCTCCATGAACACAAGATGACCCGTTGCATACCCGTAGTGAGTGAGGGATTTCAAAAAACGGACATTCAAATCTTTTTCTTTTTCTCTTTCGTTGTTTCTCTAACTTTTCTCTTTGTTTATATCTCTTCTAGATGGCGCATAAGAATATATATGGACTTTTATTATGAGATCAATTTAAAAATGAGTTTTATCCTTGAAATATTGTCGTTGTCTTATCTCAAATTGACGATAAACATCGAGCGTTTTGGGGAGCCTCTTTTTTTAATATTAAAGTTCATACTTTCAGCAATCAGATGGGATACTTTTAAACTTTTTGAATCTATTTCTCATGAAGCTATGAGTCTCTGAATAAAAAGGACATATTTTCCACTTTAAACAAAGATAACTTGAGTTATAAGTATGAAGCAGACATTCTAAACAATGGTTTTATAATTTTTTAACATTCGGCTTTAAAATATATTAACATAATTTATCACAAAAAACAGCTTTGAATTTAAAAAATAGCCAAAAATAATAAAAATATATGGCATTTTTCTGAATACCACGAGGCTCTGGGAGAAAAAATAAGGACATATTTGTAGTCAAGGGATTAAATTCTATAAAATTGAGTGCATACTATTTTTGTTCCATTTTTGCTGTTGGACAGTGTTATTAGAGTAATATTTGATTATTTTGATGAAAATAACAAATTGATAAGTACATTTTACGTGGTACATTATGAAGTTCAAAATGCCCCTAGTTATTTTACTCGTAAAATAAAATAAATAAATAATTTTAATAGATCAAAATATAATGATAACATCAATCAATGATAAATCATCTATGCATCAATGAACGCTTGGGATTTAAAATGACTGATGATGTTATTAAATAAAACATAGTAAGAGCTAAAAATTGTAACTTGTAAAAAAATTGCTACTTGTGCACGATATATATACAGAAAAAAGCTACGAAATAACTAAAGTATTTTTGATGTTTATAAACACCTGTATATTCGAAAAATAAATACAAAATAAAATTTCAGAATTGAATCTCCCAACCATATGAACAATAATAACATTAAAAATATAGCCACGAAAACGGTTAAATCATATTACAACAACAACGTGGTCTCCTATTTTAATAATAAAAACAAGACTTTATTAAGATAACATTATCAATTGTAAATCGAGTAAGCATTGTAAGAAACTCTTAGAGGTCTTGATTCAAAAATACTTACTATAATTGTATAATTAATAACATAAGTATTATAATATTATTTTTAAGTTCCATTGTTATCAAAACAAATATACGGAATGATCAGTAGATGGCAGTATAGTCAACAACTAGAGGGTACCAAGTACTTCTGCTATGTTTATAAATTTACCATTTGTTTATATCCATATAGATTAATTTTCTTGCTATAAAGATGTATTTCTTGACAACTCGATCCTATTATTGTAGTTCTTTTATAGCACAAAATATAGAAAAATCCCTATTCATTTATAAATTGTAGCCATTTTCCATTTATGTAGCGGGGTAGTCGGTAGGTGAGACGGAAAGGAAGAGCAAACATGTACAGGAAATGACGTCAACGAAGAGAAGAATGAGAGACTTCCTTTTTCTTCTAAAATCCTGAAAAGGTATGTTGTGTTCATTCACTCGTCTAGATCCAACCAGGTCATTCGTCCTCTCTCTGCTCAGGTAGTAGTAGTACTTTCACGTCAATGGCGAAGAACAAGAACATCAGTAAGCCGAGGAACTACAAGTTAGTCTCCGGAGTCGTCCAGTTCGGCAAACCCAAATGTACCACAAGAAGGCTACCTATAAATTCTTGAAGAAGATAATTCCCAAAAAGGGAATAACTCATCCTTGGTTACAAACACCATCACGTGGTAGGGATCATTGATGATAATTGGGAGATCCGTAACTGGCACTTGGTGTCTGATTGAGCAGTCTCCCCTTGTGATTTGACTACTCCTGCCTCACTTTGTAATATTGTTCTGTGGCATATATTACTACCAATGCTTAAATATTATCTTCTTTTGTGTCACTACATTGAGGCCAGTAAGCCCACCTTCGTAAAGAAGAAGGTCGAGCGTACCAAGAATGGAAGTATTCGTATGGTTTGTGTCAAGAAGTTGAGGAACGACTTCCCCACCGTGGACAGGTACGAATCATTGACTCACTTATTACTCTTTGCTTTCCGTAATCCCTTCCTTGGCGACATGATGAACCAATAATCATATTTTAGGAAAAGCCGTCTGACACACAAATGAAGCTTTTTAAAGTTCTGATCCCATTTTTTATTCCTGTCATTGCATTTTCCTTCATTAATCATCCTTCAATCAATTGTTTAACTTATCCCTTTTTTACAGACGTGTGCATAGAATTGCTAAGAAGCCCACAAAACTCTCTTGCAGGGTCCGTTCTACCCTCACACCTGAAAATACCACAGTTATTCATGCCGGTATCCACAAAGGAAAGAGAATCGTCATTCTCAAGGAGTTCAGAAGTGGAATCCTTCTTATTTCCGGTAAGTTTTTTTCTATTATATGGAACTTAACGCGATCTATATAGTGAGACAACTTTGTAATTTCCTTGCATTTGTGCTCAAAGACTTTTTCGCAAAAGCAAAGTAGTGGCTTTCTAATCGTTCTCGTAACAAATCATTGTTCAGAATCTTTCGCCGCCGACTTACAAAGCTTATTTCGTTTACTTTATAACATCCATCAAATAATTCTTGATTTGTTGTACTCTTTCAGGAGCCTTCAAGCTTAATAACTGCCCAATTAGAAGGATTAACCAACGCTACTTCTAGGCTACATCAACCAAGCTTGATATTTCATCCATTAAAAGGGGCCAGAATATTAATACTGACTAGAAGCCAGAAGAAACCAGCTGGATATTTAGTGGGCTGGAGTTATCATTAGGTAACGCGTTTATTCACAGCTGAGCTTTGAATTTCACAACTGTAACACCAAGAACCAGGTAGAATCTTCCCTCTTACAGACACCTCAGATGGGCGTTGCCCAATGTCTTGTAGTGGTACACCGGTTCGAAAGCACACGTTGTTCCTCGTAACGTTAAAAAAAGAGGTAATCTGAGTTTTTTTATGGGCTCGTCGTGGCCATCATTATAGTATCATTTTCAACTATAATAACTTATAAGGAGCATATTGTGCATTAGAGGACTTTTTTGAAATAAAAGACGGTTTTCAGTATCATTTTTTGTAGAATGGAGGGGTTGGGTTCTAGTTCATTAATTTAGGGGTTACGCCATCACTATCCAATACTTTTATGATGTATTGACGCTGGAAGTACTGGTTTCAATGCCATTTTATTAGTGTACCCTTTTAGATGAATCAGTACTCTGGCACCGGCTCTATTTTACCGATATACCGATCAATACTATAATAAACATATGAATTCACATCTTAAAAGAAAATTAAAGTATAAAAATTATTTGATTAATTTAATTTAGTCAGGTTTTAAAAAAACCAGAGGCTCGCTATTTCATTAATCATAGAAACATTTGAGATAAAGGGACTGCAATTGAACTAAATTTGTATCAAAATAAGATTCAGCAGATTTAATCTAATATAAGCATTTTAATTTTTTTTACAAATTAGTTTTTTTCGTAAATGATAAGTACAATTATCTCCTCCGAGCCTCCTTGTCTTAACATCCTTAAAATAAGTTTAAGCTTAATAAGGGGGGTTTGCAGGAGTATATATATATAATCTTTTTTTTTACTTTTGGGAGGGTGGAGGTCTTTGTTTTTTAATGCCCTTTTTCAATTAAAATTTTTCCACTACAGAATTTGTTAAAATTACCCTTTTTTTAGAAAAGAAATCCTTCTTATTATCGATTCAAGAATTATAACTTTATAATTTTCTTTACTCATTATAATTTTTGCTTCGTCCAAGGATTTGATTATATGAAAATCCTCCTTTTTTTTAACTTCAAAAATTTCAAATTTTTGTTTTGTCCATTTTTTTTAAAAAAGACATCCTCCCTGGTTTCAATTTCAAAAAATTTTAATTTTGGGTTGTTCATTAAAGTTTTTTCTTCTAAATCAATATTTTTTTCTTTATCAAGACCGAAAAATTTATTCATGCATTTGAGGAGGCTACAGTAAATCTCGAAATTTTTATCCGTTATCTATACTATCAACTCCACAATGGGAAGCAATAAATTGCAGCCGGTGGCATGATAGTATACCTATTCCTAGACTTATTTCAATATATAATTCAAGGTTTATTCATCTCTCCGGACTTTATATTCAGCCAAAGTTCGTATAGAGTCTCCTTGAGCTCGAAAAACAATTTTTGTGTTTCGGGTACAGAATAAGCCCCCTTATATGATCCACCCACCCTGAAAATCGGCACCCATGTCTTAGCATGACTAGGCTCATAAGAGGCACTCATGCAAAGTTTCAGGCTCCTAGAGCCTACGGTGTGAGCTTCCATAAAGGACACCTCACATAAACTCTATTATATATATATATATATAAAAGAACTTTGAGCGCATGAGCAGGTCGGATGGTATTTGTTGTTTTGGCTACTATCCAGAAGTGTTTGACGTCAGTTTAAAAAAAATAGCATAGATCATACAAGTATTTATTCTACAATCAGGAAAAAAGCAGTGTTCTTGTTGCGATTCGTGCCTTACTAAACAATGTTGAGAATGCAAACTTCTTCAACATGGACAAGTCCTATATTTGGAGTCAGGAAAGAACCGGAAGAATCTGGAGGTAATTGAATCAACAAGAAAGCGTGCTGATCACAAGATGAGGTCAGAATTTTTTTTTTTTTTTGAGGACCCAGTGTTTGGACCTCAATCCCATGGACTCCCAGGATGTCCAGGAGCCGGGAGGAATTCCGGAATCTTTCAAAAAAGCCTGTCATCTATACCTGCTCCCGTTTCTGAGGTCGAGTCAAGGCTATTATTGAGTACAAAAACGATTATATTGAGTAATAATATTTTTTTATTATGCTTTCATTTGGCATTGCTGTTTATTAAAATCGGATGATTAGTTCAGGAGAAAATCACATTTTTTTAAATCATGTTGGCTATTAAATAGAAGTCGCACCCTACATATATCTGATAAAAATTTAGCCCGAAAAGGAGCCAGCGACGTATCTGTCATGGTCAAAGACATAAAGGACTTTATTTTGAATTATAGAATTCAAACCAAATACGCCATCTCAAGACATGTATAAAGGTTTCTTAATCCCATTGCATTTCATCAGAGCCCCTTTAAATTGTATAGATTATAGCAAAATGGGATATTTTGCATTGGATATTTATATTACAACATAATGTTCAGTATAAACTTTGGAAGTAAACATATCTATAGCTTTGATGGAATTTGTTTGAATGAGTCTCATTGATTTAAATGGGTTTCAATTACATTGACACATTCGATATAGAAGTGATTAATAGGGGGAAACAAATGTTTATTCTAGGCTTAGGTACCCTCAAGTGGCGGCCCGCTTGCCAAGTCCGATCTGCAAACACTATTGAACAAAAATAATAAAACCAAAATAAAAATGCGCCGAGAATTGAAAAAAATATGCATTATTTGTTTGAATTTACGCAGTCGATGTTGATATAATTTGCCTAAATTATGTTTTAATGGCAAAACGAAGATGTACTAACGGTAATTGGGGAATCAATTGCTCCTAATTGTCTATGATGTTAATAGTTAATAAACTCCTTCACTCATCATATGCTTTTACCTGCATCAAAAACCATTACCTCCACACTAAATAATTCACTTTTAAAATTGATTCAACGACCAATTTTAGTGTTCCTTGGTTCGATCCTATATTCATATTCAATGATAAAAATCCAGTGTGAAATAGGTATATTAAAAAAAAACGAAAATCAACATAGTAACCTTACAATTTGAAGAATGTTTAGGAGGAGAGAAAGAATAATATTTATGACGTTTCATTAGCTCAGCTACAATCAGCTGTAACAAAAGATGAAGGAGAAAATGATATAAAGAAGGACATTACCCAGAATTAACCCTATTTCGATCCACAATTCACTCTGACTCCAACAATGACTTACAATCATAACGCCGCTACAAATCCTCAGAGTTATGAGCACACACAAATGTTCAATGGGGCTTTGAATATAATTGAATGTTGTAGAAAAGGAAGTTCACTCTTCAGGAATTAAATAATAATGACAATTGCTAAGGAAAAGAAAATTCCTTCTTTATATTCCAGGAACAAATTAACGGACCATCTAAAAAACACACTGGGAACACATCATTGTTCTTATTTATTGAGAATGCGGGAGCGCTAGGGTTCAATCCATTATCATTACTATGGACATAGTTGAAAATAATATGATCTGCCGGTATGCTAAATAAGAAACTGGAAATTAACATGGTCACCTCGACAATTTGAAGAATGTTTGGAAGAAGGGAAGCATAGATGTCATGACGTTTCATTAAATTAGCTACAAGCATCATTGAGCTGAAAGAAATAAACACCACCCACTATCTAGCAATGATATAGACAGGAATTATCCCAATGTATTCCTCAATTCTAATCACAGTTTTACAAGGACATTAACTTATAACTCTGCAACACACCCTCAGCGTTACTTTTCCTCTTTCACGCACTACTGATTACTTTATACTTATTGTCCTCTCTTTAAAAAATAAAAGAATAATTATAACACTTTTGTAAAATAAAAAGGATCGATTCAATTAGCAGATACAAAAATCATATTATTTTCATTGATGAGGTTGTAATTATATAAAACTCAATAAATGGGAGCCCAATGGCTACTTCTGGGCAGAGTTCTTCTTTCTTTGCCAAGCTTGTTTCTTTGAATGTCTCATACAGGCGCTCTTCTGTCCAAAATACGGATATTTTCAACGCTTTCATTTTTAATTTTGTTTTGTTATGGCGTATATCGAGATATTCAAAAATGGGTGGAAATTTTAATAATAATAATAAAGACAGTGTTTCAAAAGTGTGGCCCACGAAATGATATTTTCATCTCATTTTAGTCAATACCTAAAATCTCTTAAGAACCCTTATTCTAGGTGTTCAAGTACTTGTAAAATCAAAGTGAATTATTGAATATTTTTTATAGCATAAAGAAGAATGGATGTACTTTGAAATAACTTACTAAAAATAAAAAAAATTGAGGATGTCCATAAGTACAGAAACTATGCCTGAAAAAAGATGTTACAAGATAAAAAATAAAATATGCTGCCTTGAGAGAAAGATAATAATTGGATATTATTAATTATTAGAGATACTCGAATAATTATAAAAGTATTTATGAAAATCTGCTGTTTTTTTAGCTCATCCATTTTTTGGAGTTGACAAACTGAAGTGTGAATTTTCTTTTTCTAACCTGTTGTCAATTATTTAGCAAAATCAAATATGCATGCATTGTTTTAACATAAAAGAAGGATAAAGAACAGTAAATATACATATAAATAATCGATATTTTGAAATGAGTGCATGTTTTTTATACATGTAATGGATGTTATTGAACCTGACTATAAATCTTCTAAATATATTCATTGTCATCATTATCCTGTGAAACTTTTTTTAATATTTTGCTATACCTACATAAATATATAGGCCAACTTTTATTTTTATTGATACATAAAATACATAAACAATAAATGTAATAAGTTATCTAATTTTTCGCGTCGAAATTTAGACAAGGTGCTTTAAAATTACTTTTTCTAAAAGACAATAAAACAAGTTTTATTTATGTTTCATAGAAATAATACACAAATAAAACTTTTTCTGAAACCGTTTGAGAATCATGTCAGATAGGTGGGAATCCATTGTCTTTTAATGCACGGTCATTTTTTTATTTCTCTGTAAATAAATTTTATCACGTGGCTTTAGAGGTATAATCATTTAATATAAAAAGATGCAAAATTCATCTTTCCGAAAAATGGGATTTCAATTACTTGATATGGACAAATTGTATCAACTTGAAATTTTGCATAACACTGGATCTAATAACACCAATTTTAGCTCTTTGGCATCAATGCCAGTGTTGTTATTTGCGTTCAAATAATTTTGCAACTTTTAAATAGTGAAAATAAATAGTTAAATAGTTATTTTTTTTTTGTATATTAGAAATTGAAGGAATTAACCGATTTTTAATAATCGCACCAATAAAAATAATAGAAAATAAATTGCATTTAGTATCTTTACTTTTACTTTTTTGGCAATATTTATTTTCGAAAGTGAACGTACGTTCCTCAGTACTCCAAGGCATGATAGGGACTGACTGTATTTCAATAAAACTTTTGAATATCGCCTTTAGAA
Source organism: Lepeophtheirus salmonis (assembly GCF_016086655.4). Classification (NCBI taxonomy): domain Eukaryota; kingdom Metazoa; phylum Arthropoda; class Copepoda; order Siphonostomatoida; family Caligidae; genus Lepeophtheirus; species Lepeophtheirus salmonis. Next base: position 3,472,328 of record NC_052135.2, on the reverse strand, counting down.
TAAAAATACACCCACCCTTCTACTACTTCTAAAGGGTGATTGTAATTCATTAAAAAAAGGAAGTTACATTGCCACACCCTGTATAATGGAATACATTTTGGAACATGAGTTATCGGCGATACCTAAGTATATGTTAAATCTAACCTCACTTACTGAAAGGGGCAGCATTAAATACATCTCTAATACCCTTTTTTACAAAAAGATCCAAAATCCTATGTTAGATCTCTGGTAGTCAAATATTTTTTTGTTCAAACTTATCGTATTTTTTTATAGCATTCAACATATCCAATGTATCAATGACGTACTATTGCGAATAATCTGACTTTACTTCCAAGAAACCTTTAAGAGCTCATCCTTAGAAGAACCCCCGCCCACCCTGCGACTATTTCTATAGCCTGATTGACATGCATTAAAATAATGAAGTTATGTTGCATTATTTATATATTGTTAAGTAAAAATTTCTGAGAGTTTCTCCCTAGATGTATTTAGTGAGGTATATCTCATGATTAATACGTTGCATCAGAGAACCGTTTGGAACCATCTAAATCAAATAATCCTAACTATGTTAATTTTATTGTCATAATAAAGCAAAAATACGCTCGGAACTATTTACTTCACCTATAATTATTTTAATTTATTCATAATTTTCAAAGATAATTACTCATCATATTGGAAAGAATCTTCTTGATTTCATTGATCATTTATTACCATTACCATGTAATAATTCAGGATCGTATCTCTTGGCTCAAGGATGAGACTTCATTGAAACTAAGGGATTCATTGATGAGGATGAAAATCCATTGTACTTTTTAGCTCGCCCGTTTTTTTGGAATTGGTAACCTGAAGAAGGAATTTTCTTTTCCTCAGCTATTGTCAATATTATTTAACTACTGAAGCGTGAAGTTCTTTTTCTACTACATTGAAGTATATATTTAAAACTTGATTGAACATTAGTGTGTACTCAAAAAAGACGGAGAGAAGGATTTCTTGTGTAATTGTAAGTTCTCGTTGGAGTCTGAGTAGAATTAACGTTCGATATCGGAGTAATTCTTGCCAACGTACTTGTTTATTTCCTTCTTTCCCTCACCCTTAGCTGATCTAATGGAACGTTATGACAGCTAAGCATTTTCCCCCCAAAATATTCTTCAAATTGTCAAATTACCATGATTCTTTTCAGTTACTTTTTTTTAACATGCCCAAAATACACACTATTTTCATCAATATTCCTTAATACTAATTTATGGGATTTAATTATATTAAATAAATATATACAGGTTGGATTGTCTTAATATAATATGCAGGTGGCAGACAACATAAATAACAACCATTGCATTATTTATGGGATCATTTACAAAAAAAAAATTGTCAAGGTCTAAATAACAAACCATTTCCGATGATACTGTGTTATAGTGTGAATAAAATTAAATGCACAATAATTTTTAAAAAATTGTACGTCAAACTTGTTATGATTTTTCTCAAAATTGAATTGGGATTCCACTTGCATTCTTTGGTTACCAGAACTTTTGCTACAGGAATTTTCACACTAATATATATATTTTAGAATAAATGTATCTTCTACCTACCTTGTTTTTTCAAGGTTTTTTGGGTCTTCCTTCACTTGAAGTTCTTTGTAATTCAATTTGGATTTATTTATTTGAAATGTTTTTTAGCGGTTTAAATATTTAGCTGAGAGAAAAGAGGAAGAAAGAACAAAAAAAAAAAAAAATTTAATAAATACAGTCAGTACTGCTTCTACTTCAACTTTTTTCAATTTGTGACTCCGACTCCGAGTAAAAACTCTATTAGCCTGTCAAGGAGACAAAGGCTTGAATGAGTTGAAACAAGGGTCGGTTCACTTTTTTCTTCTTCTTTTTTCGATGAGATCTGCATGGTTGTGCCCGTTGTGCAACACAAGCTCTCCTCTTCTACCATCTCTGCTATAGGTATTCTTTAAACTATTACATTTTATAAATTATATGTGAGTGAGGAGATAAAATTCAAAAATTCGTGTACAAAAAGTAAGGGGACCCCTCAGATACCAACACTTTTTCCAATCCTCGAATCACTTCTACTAAGCATTTTTTGGTATAGCCTTGTGCTCTTCCAACGATGCAGTCTTTATATCCTCAACTGTTGCAAATATCCGTTCTTTCATGGTTATCTTCAGTTTTGGAAACAAGAAAAAGTCACAAGGGGCACAATCCGGTGAATATGGTGGCTGAGGCATAATTGTGATTTTGTTTTTGGTCAAAAAATGCTACGATTTTTAAGGTCAAAATTAAGTTGTTTTTGAACAAACTTCGCAGAAACTTGTCTCATAGCCAAAACGTTATGTCAATATTCTCTGCAACTTCTCTGATAGTAACCGTTTTCAAAAAGCAATTTTCTTCAGTGATTCAACGTTTTCATTTGTTGTTGACAAGATTAGGCGTTAGAGTGAGGCTCGTCATTAGCACATTTCCGGGCATCTTGGAAGAGTTTGTACCACTTGTAAACATTTATTTACTCAAACCAGTTAAACTGTATGCCACTGTCAACATTTCAAGTATTTCGATAGATTTAGTTTGAATGGTCATATGGGGTACAAATTAGTTCCTCATAGTCCCCTCTCTATTAAACTGTCAATATCTTTTTGCAAACGGACATTCAACCTTTTCTAACCCAATGACTCCTTGAAAGAAAAAGAAACAAAATAGAAAAAACAATATCCTATGATACACATCGGCCAATAGATTGTGGAGGTGGGCAGCTGGTCCCCGAAGGGAATCAAAGCCTATCGCCGCCGCTATACTAATTATCAAAGTATATCTACAGGGAGCGGGGATCAAAGTGTCGCCTACTTTAAACCTTGATAACTTGAAGACAACATTATCAAATAAAAAACCGGTTACCAAATAGGAAAGCTATTCTCGTCAGCTGACGATACGTAGTTCAGTTAACATCATGCCGTCATCATATGAGGAGATAAAGAGCTATAAGTGGAACGAGGAGCTTTCAAGGTACGCCGTAGTCATGGCATTGGTTAATAATGGAGTTGAAATCCCCAATTCAACGATTGCTTCAACCTTAGGAGTGAATTTACGGACTGTTCAGCGTATCCGAAAGAAGCTAGAGGACATCTAAGATGTTGATCCCACCATAAAGAGGGCACTCAACGAGGAGGGTGCCGACAGGAAGGTCAGGGACACCGACTTTGTCCACAAGGTGAAGAAGATGGTTGAGGATGCCCCTACCAGGTCCATGAAGGCCATGGCGAGGGATCTGGGCTGCCATGAGAAAACAATAAGGGACTGTGTATCTGAGGATTTAAGGTGCAGGATCTACAAGATGCAGGTGGGCCAGATCTTGACCCAGAAGGCAAAGGACAACAGGCTGATGAAGTCAACAAAATTGTTCAACATGTTGAAGCACCCAAAGCAGCCCGGGATGCTGTGGTTTTTCTCTGATGAAAATTTTCCATTATCCCACTACAGCAGTTGCACGTCTCAAGGACTACAATCTACGCCTTCAGCAAGTCTGAAACGCTGGAGAGAAAGAAAGCATCTTTCAAAAAAGTCCTATCGGATCCGGAGGAGTTAAAGAAAACAGCTCAGGCCAATCTCCTCAAGTCCATAAAGACCCATGCATGATGACTAGGGATTTTACAAGAGACTAAAACACTGAGTGAAAAGAGCCTTGTGACGATGGAGAGGCCACTTTTGACACCAGCTATGAAAGAAAACCCTCTCCTCTAATGCAATCCTCATTTGAATTGTCTTTTGAACTATTTTTTGACATTTTTGGCCCCCTTACGGCCCTGATGCCAACTCCCTCGACTACACCTTTTGGTTGCAGCTTGAGGAAAAGCCCTGCAGTGTCCGTCATCCAAACACCAAGGCCCTCAAAACAACGGTCAGCCAACACTAGGATGCCATGACAGAGTATAACATTCGCAGAATGTGCCAAGCCTTCTGCCACCTCCTGAAAGCCATCATTGCCGCTATGGGATGCTACATTAATGAGTAAGAGAGCTCAGACACACACCTATTTATAGTATTAATTTTGTTTAAATTCTATTGTTAATTAATAAATTATAATTTTTTTAAGTTTAAAATTTAAAATGTTCAGATTTCAATGAACCACTCGGTAAATTATACTATTATCATTATATTATTACTAACTTTTTCAAATTACCGAAAACTTTTCCTCCACATCGAATGTCTATGTTAATAAAATCAAATAAATAACTTTGATCGTTCTGTTAGCAGTCTATATTTTTCTACATCCTTTACCCCATTAGCAACATTCTGCAATGAATATTAGTAAATATTTAAACAGATTAAAACTAATAATTAATATAATTTCTCAAATAAGACCCCCCCCTCCACCTAAAAAACTTAATCAATTAAAACTTACATATCATATATTTCAATGCAGGGGTATTTAAACTGGAGGTTCATATATATCCCCCATGTAGAAAGAATTTTACTTCATAATAGCATTATTTAGGAAAAAATAGCATTCATAAAATCCATTCTAGGTGGTATAAAATCATCTTATTGTTGAGTTAAAATATATTAATTTACTTTCACTCAAAAAAAGTTGTAATATGTTTATATTTATCTATCATAAAACGGATGATCCAAAAAAAAAACATATATATAAGGATGTACTACAGAAAAGCGCACCTAAATAGCGAATATACAAACTCAGGCCTATATTTTATAAAAGGGAACGGGATAGTAAATAAAGAAGCCTAGTAATTTGCTAAATATACTCGTAAACCATATAAATATTTTATAACCTACTCCAAACAGTTAATGAACTAAAATTGGCTGGCTGGCCTGCTGGTCCACGTAATTTCATATGAAGAGATTTTCAATTGAATAAATATTTGCCAACAAAAAATTCAGACCCTGTTCGTACTTAATTTATATAGCCACATATTAATATTAAATTACGTGTCTCCCAGAAAAGTGAACTCATTTCAATTGGATTTCATTTCACTAACAGATATATTATTATTGGGAGTATTATGCCATTCCCCTACACGAAGAAATGTCTAACGACAGATTAAGCAAAGGGCAAGAAAGTAATCTTATTATGTTCTAAATTTTCTTTCAAAGGACGACTCGGAAAATTTCCAAAATTAAAACTTTTGCTCTCCTGCATAATTTGCCAAAATGACCATTTTTTAGAAAAGAAAAATGGGATAAAAACATATTTTTTTACCCTATTTTCGAGTAATTTTTTTCATCCAGACGAACAATTTCTTTCAGTGAAACAAAAATTCCTTGATTGGGAGGGGGACTACATCTTCCTCCTGCGGACGCCCCTGCATGAAAAAATACTTTCTGGTCTTTTTACGTATCATCTTGATATTGGTGTTTAGAATTCAGCAGAGACGGGCAGCGTACCATTTTTTTATCAAGCTTGGAATTTGTAAACCCAGTCTTGCCTACATCACTACTACTGATACTCATACTTCTGGCAAATTTTCTTTATATTTATTTCCTTAAGCTCCACTTTTTATGGATAAAAGTTGCAACCACACTGCGTATTTCAACAAAATAAAAATCTAATCTTATTTATTATTAAACGTGTTTGACAAATTCGTTTTTGCCACTTATAAGTTTTTTTAATGTTGATTTACTTAACTCAAATAAAAAGTTTTAAATCTGTAGAATATCTATACTATTAACATAGAATAGTACAACGGTTCTAAATAATTACGTGATGGGCTAAAAACCATATTATTCCGAGTCTTTTTTCTATCCTCCCTTTAAATGAAAGTTTGAGATATGTACAGGAAAAAGGATTGTTAGTTATGCGTAGAGTTACATAAAATATGACATTCCACTATGCTCAAGTAATAGACAAAAACCATTGATTGCAAGAGGAAGAGATGGTGCTTTGAGGAGAAATGGAAAAAGAAAGAGAATATTCAGTAGCGTAGGGTAAGCTACAGACGAAAATCTGAGCAATTAGAGACAGGAAGATGTTTCGGGGAAAGAACAAGAAAAAATACTCAACCAAGGAGGAGAGACCGCCAGAACTATCTGGAAACATAATTATATCCGCTAAAGTAAGAACAGGATCTGTATTAGCATTGAGCAAATATTTTAAATATAAAGGGAGCGGGGATCAAATTGTCGCCAAAATATTTTTCTACAAAAAACAACACAAAATATACATTTTTTAACTTTTTTATTGAAAATCAAAACTATGACGAGCCTATAGGTATAGAGTAGCCATTCATTCGATATAATCACCATTGGCATCAATAATGGCCTCAATACGGCCTCTGAACCGGCTGCAGGCTCTTCTGACCATCTCATTGTCCATGTTGCCAAATACCTCCTCGATGGAGTCCATCAGGCTGGCCTTGGTGCTATGGGGATGTCTGTTGGTATGTCTCTCGACATAGCCCCAGACAAAATAGTCCAAAGGATTAAGGTCAGGAGAGTTAGGAGGCCACAAATCCTTGGTTACGACGTCATAACAGTTCTCGGTTAACCACTGCATGGAAATTTTGGACACATGGCAGGGTGCTGAGTCCTGTTGTCACACCCAGGGCCTGTCTCCGGCCTTCATGGACCTGGTAGGGTCATCATCAACCATCTTCTTCACCTTGTCGACAAAGTCGGTGTCCCTGACCTTCCTGTCGGCGCCCTCCTCCTTAGGTGCCCTCTTTATGGTGGCATCAACATCCCAGGTGTCCTCTAGCTTCTTACGGATACGCTAAACAGTCCGTAAATTCACTCTTAAGGTTGAAGCAATCGTTGAATTGGAGATTTCACCTCCATTATTAACCAATGCCATGACTACGGCGGACCTCAAAAGCTCCTCGTTCCACTTATAGCTCTTTATCTCCTCATATGATGATGGCATGATGCTAACTGAACTACGTATTGTCAGCTGATAAGAATAGCTTTCCTATTTGGTAACTGGTTTTTTATTTGATAATGTCGTCTTAAAGATATCAAGGTTTAAAGTAGGCGACAATTTGATCCCCGCTCCCTGTACATAGATTCAATTAATAATTCCTACCGTTCAGTTTTACCAGATGTGTTGAGGCTAAATGGAATTTATGTATTTCTAAAACAAGCAGCTATGTAAATATATTTAATGGTTGAAAGCTGGAGGGGTTTTCATTTATTAGGGGTTCCTTAGTCCTTAAATGCTTTTTGCAACATACCAAAAAAATACCTTATACATATAATGTTTAACTAAAATGTGTCAAATTGTAATTCTGTTTACATCTGAAACAACCCTCTTGTTAAGTGTCAGTAGATTTATGTATAATTTTGTATAGTATAATTTTATATGAAAGTGATAAGAATTTGTCAATTAGGGTGGAAGGTGTACTACAACACACCCTTCCCTCCCACTTTCTCTGCAGCGCCCCTGATAAAACCTATAAAAACGTTCCAACACCCCTGCTGTTCCCTAACTATGTATGTCCAGAAATCAACGATACTTTAGTAATCAATAAATGTTTATTAACTGAAACTACTTCAACATCCTCATACCTACTAATAAAAATATCTAGAACCTATCCTGTCCTATACATTTTAATATAAGCATTTCTTACAAGCACAATAATCATTGATGATATTATTATTTACTAAAAAGATAAACAATTTATATATATTTTGTCATTATAGCAAACACATTTTTTATTGTCTAGAATAATAAATGAATGTTTGGTAAAATTCTCTAAAAACAATTTTTAAACTCTGAACAAAAGATATTGAACACAAACAAAATAATAAATAATTTTTTCATAAAATCTTCAAAATAAATATCTAAATGTATCCTCATTTTCTTCGAAAGGTCTATTTTCTTTCGATTGTCAAACCGACCAAAATAAATAAAATGTCACCCAATCCCTCTCAGATTTTGATGATTTTTTGCACACGAGCTCAAATTCATGAGTAGATTGAGTGTGAGAAATTTCAGCACTATAATTACCTAAAAAGCTACCCAGCTTGAGTTAAGACTTCTATCTTTTACACACAGGCCTTTCTAAAATAGACAAGCACTTCTGTGTAGTTCTACTGACATGTGTGGACAACAAACAATAACTATGTTTAAAAGATGGTATCATATCATGTCTTGTGATGTGGAGAAAATTTCATCTGCAACATTAGCTTAATGATATCTTAGATAACTTAGAATATGAGATAGATTTTTGTGATTTGTCATGTGTAAAAAAGAAATGAATTCTACACTTAAAAAATACATGTGACTGCAATTCAAAAATAACGTTTATTTTTTACAAATTGGGCAGGATATTTTCCATATCAAACAATTGTACATTGCCACTTAAAAGTAAAACAGATATTAGCTGAACAAGGAAAGAAAACTTTCAGACTTTGTCCAAAAAGTAATCAGTATAGTTCTTAAAGTTTACATAACAGTAAATAAAAACAATAAAAAGAAATATGGGTTCTTATGAACAAAATACATTTAATACATTAATAAAATAAGCTGTTGCTCAGATATATGAACAAATAAATTTACAATCTCCTTTAAATTGTAACAACTACCAGTATGTAGACATCAGACTGTCAGTAGACATTTTCTCAAACTGTCCTTGATTCCAAGACAGGAGCATATTTGATCCACTAGGGGTACAGGATCCTTGTTGGAGAGTCAAAGCTTAAACTATGTACATAACAAATTGTACATAAATATTTCAAATACAAACGAGGTATTCCCTCCTTAGTAGAATAAAATGACTAACATTACCCAACAACAACTACATATAGTAGTGCAGGATTCATAATACCTGATACAATAACATCTGAAATGTGATTACAAAAAATATTTCTTACCCTCAGAAGAGCTGCAGCCCCCTTGAAGATGTGCTGAATCTTCTTATCAACGTCTCTTTCCACTCTCCAGTTAACTTCTTGGTGAGGTCCTTCTCTACAGCAATCTGGATGAGACAGGATATTATTCTTTTGTGGAGCATGCTCCTTCGGTGTGTTCACTGAACACATTTTTGAGAGTTGAAAATAAATTTTCACATGGTGGAGTTGATTCTTACTGAACTAGGCATCGAGATTACAATATCGTATCAAAATGTGCTGTGTAGTCCAGTTTTCATTTTATTTGGCCAATTAGTCCTGCAGAAACTCTCTGCTACAGCAAACTCAGCTTCCTTCATCTCTGTGCCTGTTACGTCAAGGAGTGGTCTCACTTTTATGTGTTCAGGAAATCTTCCATCACTAGGTGTACGGTGCACAGTGCCTGCACCAGTAAGCTGTTTCTTACGCTGAATCTTGCTTTAATCTCTCCCAATACAGCATCCAGAGTACTGAAATACAGTCTTTTACTTCCAGTCCTCTCTTCCACTTCCTTTTGACTGTGAAATGCAACTGATAATTAAAGGAATGTACGTATAGTACCTTTCTCTCCCATTCTTCCTGTACGATTTTCTACATTTCTCCGTGTACTCCAGACATGCCACTTGCTCCGTCGTAACACTGACTGAGCACTTTCACTGTATTTAGCCCAATGTCTCTCAACTGTGCCAAAAACCAGTTGAGTCGGAGATATCATCACATTGTTTGGTAGGGGTCATTGAGGCAAGTCCCTCAGTTACAGTGTTACTCGTTTCCACATAGTGAAGCACTATGGTGGGATCAGTGGGATCTTTGGTGCCATCAACCTTTAATGTGTGCCAAGCCTCTCCTATATCTTTCACTATTTCGTCTGTGATGATTGTACTCATGATTCCAATGATTTCATTTTGTATGTACCATTCGCAGGGATGGTGCTAAAAATCCTAGCAAAGTCCTTCTCCTTTTTAAGGTTGTAGTCTATCAATGCAACAAAAATGCCGCTGCCCATATCACCTCTTGCATCCAAAAGATCATCTCAGCCACAAAAAGGTAGCTGGTTTAAAGGTATAAATTGAATGATGTCAACAATAGCTGCTACCTAGGTGTAGTTCCTCTCCAGTAGTGCCGTATTTACAAATATTGAGATCTCAGTACCAGTCACACTCCTTGTACACCTCTCCTTCCTCAATGACTTCATGTGCTCTTTGCTGGGCTCGTGCCTTAACAGCCCCTTTCCACGTACAAGAACATGGCGCCAGTTATTGTACCCAGTCATGGTAAAAGTATCGGTGCTGTTTTTATTCAACCCAAAGTTTCTTCATGAATAGCAGAAAATTGAATCTTTCTCAAACAAATAATCTATCAATTCTCTAGCAGCAAACCACGACCTGCAAAAAGACCGCTTTGTCCCACTATACAAGCGAGTAGGATGTGTTTTAATAAATACCTGGGTAGGCTGTGTTGCTCCAAGATCCCTTGGCACTTACAAGCCGTCAACAGGTGGCAGTGACGAAGTCGAAGGCTGCTTATATGGTGTTGAGGGTTACAATAGTATAAAACAAAATATACACTAGTAAAATGTACTGTTAATAATAATAATTAATTGACAAAAGATTGTGATTTGTTTGTTTATTTGGTCATATAAACGAATAAAATTGCTTACAGCAACAAAAATAAATCCCCAATGAGGGGACTGTTGCCAAGTAACATATAATCAAAAACACTATACAGAAATGTGAAGTGATTTTGTCAGTTTGGTGAATAGTCAGAGTGAAATTGTCACAAGTTTAATTACAATTTGTTTTGTGAGTAAGTATTTCATCAATTGTATGATATTTATTTTAAAAAAAATCTTTTTTATTCAATTTTTTTCAATCGAAGGTGTAAACAATTTTTGTTTTGGGGTGCAATGCATTCTTATGTGTCCCCGTAGAACATGGCCTGTCTCATACCCAAATTTTCAACGTTGCTTTAATATTTTATTACCGGACGCTACTTTTTCTTGTATAATTTTTTATCCAACAAGGGTTACCTATTGAAATTTGATATTTAACAATTTTGAAGTGTTAGGATTCCAATAATGACGTCAAAAGTAGAATAGTTAAATTTCTTATGACCTCAATTTTTTTTTTTTTTTTTTTTTAATCTGAAATAAAGTAGCAAGTACTTGATCAACAATAAAAAAATCTCAAAGTTAGGTTACTTTTCTTGAGAAAATTGGTACATTTTACGTATGTACGTGTTTATAAGTTATATATATTGACAAAAAAAAGGGTAGATTTGCCCGCCGTTGTTTGGGATATTTAGAAATTAAAATCAATTAAAAACTCTATTGCTAAATATAAAGCAAAAAATAAAGAACGTAAAATTTTAATAATTAATCAGATTTAGGTAGTTTGAGTATGAGTAGACAAATATATAGGCGCTCTTATTTCAGACGATGAGGAAGTAGTTTCTATTTCTGGGTCACACTCCGAACTTGCAGTCTCGGAGCCGCTTCCATGAGAATCAAGGAAACCTCATAATATCCCGTAATACACTCCAGCTCTCAGATTAAACAAGTGAAGTGCTGGGCCAAAATAGAGTTTAAACTCTTCCACTGCCGCGTATATAGGCACCAAGGAACCCTTCTAATATTCTATAATACATCCCAGCACATGAGTTGTGCTGGTGAACTGCTGTGTCCGAGTCAAATTAAATTTTCCCGCCGCCGCTTCCCTAACCATCTAGAAACCCTCCTAATATCCCAAAATACCACCAGCCATTAGGTTTTAAAGGTGAAGTACCGGGCCTTAGTAGTTTAAATTGCAACGCCACCCCTATTTCTAAGCGCCAAGAATACACCCCCCCCCCACACACACACGGGTTGTGCAGGCGAACTGCTGGGACCGAGTCAAGTTAAATTCTTCCACCACCGCTTCCCTAGGCATCAAGAAACGCTCCTAATATCCAAAATACACCCCGGCCCTCAGGTTTTACAGATGAAGTACTGGACCAAAACACAGTATAAACTCTAACCCCTCCGTGTTTTTGGAACCACAGAACCCTTTTAATATTATATAGTACACCCCATCCCACGGGTTGTACAGTGAACTGCTGGACCCCAGGTAAATTAAATTTATCCCCCCTCCCCCTTCCCTGAGTACCAAGTTACCTTCGTAATATACCAACATACACCACAACCTTCAGCTTGTACAGGCTTTAAATCAGTTTAAACTACAACGCCACCCCATTTCTAAGCACCAAAGACCACTTCCAATATGCTAGAATACACACCCACCCACGGGTTGAGCAGGTGATCTGCTGGGCCCGAGTGAAGTTAAATTTATCCACCGCCGTTTCCCTGAGTATCAACAAACCCTCCTAATATCCTAAATACACCCCGGTCCTCAGGTTGTACAGATAAAGTGCTGGACCAAAATACAGTTTAAATACTCCCATTGCCGTGTTTCTAAGCACGAAGAACCCCTTCAAATATGTTAGAATAAACCTTCGCCCCCGGGTTGTGGGCTGCTTGTCCCTGAGGGAGGTTAAATTCTTCCATAGCCGCTTCCCTAAGCATCAAAGAACATTTATATGCAATATCCGAAATACACCTGCTGTACAAGCAAAATACTATTTAAAGGCCGTCATGGCCCCGTGGACCCAAAAGAAATGTTACCAGAACCGTTAATGGAACCATAAAAACCTACTTGAAAAAATTCAGCAAAATCCATTGATTGGTTTAGCCGTGATTGAAGTACATACACACACATATAGACATTCACATTTAATATACAGAGTAGAAGCTGACAATATTTTTTTTTTTTTTTTTTTTTAAATATGAGTAGTTTAAAGTGTATCACTTGTTTATAAAGTTGGACATAACTTATGTACATATCTACATTTTTTAAGCAAAGTTCGTCGATACTTACAAACTACAAATAAAGCTTTAAACCAAGTGGGTAAACGAGGACAAAAATGACCAACAGTTGAAAAATTTCTTGTTCAAAATTTACTTTTTAGGTCACCTAGAGGCAGTATTTTGATATTATTATTTCTTCCTTCAAGAGAATAAACAATAAGTGTAGCCAGTACTATATATTTGTATATTAATAAATGTATAGCTAGAGTTTTAAGGGATAAATTATTTCCAGTGATAAGATTAATGTATTGGAGTCTGACGAGAATGGTCTAATTTGACAACTCTGGAATATATCCTTCAGGGGAGGAGATGTTTCCATGATTTAGATGAGTCTCATTTGAAAATTAATCAGGAGTTCCTTGAGGAGGATGAATGGAGTTTATACAATCAAGTTGAGGAAGGAGGATTATCCCCTTTCCTTCAGGAATCGTCCTTTGTAAGGCCAAAAAGAAGTATTGGGCGCTCTCCTCCTAAGAAACAAAGGCCTTCACTAGATTATTTCCATTTTACTTGGGCCAAAAACAGGTGGTTTCTTTCTCGGAAGAAACACATCCTTCTAGATCTAATTCCATAACTCCAAGATTGAAATTAAAGATTTAAATATATCTACATGACCTTTTGATAAAAAAATACTACATATTAATGCCAATGATTCTTGGCACCTACCGTAATTCTGAATTTCCTTCCGAATACTTTGAACCCTACCTATTAATATTTAAACAATTGTGTTAGACTAGCTTTCTAATTTTTCATAGCTCAAATACAACGGTGGAAATGTCACTAACAATCCAACATAAGAAGAAGTTACATTATTGCATTAGCCAAGGCGAAACAGTCTCAAGGTGAAAACGACAGGAGGAAATGCCACAATGAATACGTGCAAGGTGTACACGTTGAAGACGAATCCTCCTTGAACCAAAAAGCACACCAAAAAGAATCATCGCTATTTAATGCAGACCGAAACAAATTTTGATAAAAAAAGGTCATCGTAATGTATCAAAGCATCTTAAGCCTTTTTTAGGGCGTAAGTTGTTTTTGTTATTTTTGTAAATCGAATATTTAATTCTGAATTAGCTATCCATCATTGCACAATTAATAGACCCATCTTCTTATTGACGTACTCATACATCATCTCCAACATGGAAATAAATTGACAACCTTATTATAGATAAATCAGTTAGATACATTACCAAAATTGGAACTGCTCTTTGGAGTATCTATCATTATTTATCAATATCTATGGATCTAAAATTCAAACTAGTCCCATATGATGATTATTCCAAAGGTGAGAATAATCATATGAGCATTGGTGAAAATAAGGCTATCGAAACGGTCATAATTACGATCTTTTCTTGTACCCACACCCCAAAAGATCTACAAGAAATGACAAAATGCCTTCAGTAATTGCTGTCTACATGTTGGATCAAATAACTTGATGTCTAATTGATTTTATATAATCCACTATTCCTGGAGGTGGTGTCAAAAACCAGGGAAGTAATCATATCAATGAATATTTATGGCCCTAATAAATCTATTAGGTGCATTGGCATTGCCCTGTTGAGCTGCAAATCACTAGCTCTCCCAACAAGTTTCTTTGTAGGATATCTGGGTCGGATCCATGAAAATCTCTCAACATTTTGATATCCCTGATAGTACAACATATGAAAGAATCTTCAATGACATATTTGTTTAATTAATTTTATTTCTTGGGATCATCCTGTTTCCACGAGTAGTTGATCTAGATACAATGGAAATATATACGTCAGCCATGCCGGATCTTGCACGTGGCAAAATCAACGTCATAAATGATAAGCAGTATTGTAAATTATTTCATATTTATTCGGGGGTAAGTCATTTGCAGTGTAAATCGCTTTTGCCATGTCATTTCAATAATCTTAATTCATTAATAAAAGCAATCAAGTTGCGAAACTAGTTTATTAATAACTTAATTCAATAATTTCTTGTCATAATTTTACGTTTTATTTATAAATGTCTAAGAAAATATGTAAAATAATAAAAATGGTATATAATTATGATTTTCAAATTGGCGTTAGAAAAATCATTTTTAAATAAGGAATTGAGTAAGTGTAAAATCTTTCGAAAATAATTATATGTTTTCACCCAAAAATTACTAAATATAAGAGAAAATAACATTGACAGATGGGAGTTTGCAATTTTAGTACTCCGGTCCGCGTACCTAAATGTTTCTCTTTATCTTCATTGTAATGGGTAATCTTGTTCTTTATGTCGATAATAAAATAAATAAAGAGTATTGTTCAAAAATGGTTACATTTTTGTTAAATATCTTTTTTGGTATTCAATTGCTTGTTTTATCAATACTTTTTGTCCAAAAACTACACAAAATCATCAAAAAGGACTTTTGGAAAAAGTTTATGGCCGATGAGGCAGGGTATAGGACATACTTGATCCCTAAAAAAATGATTTTCGAGCTTCTCACATGTTAAAGCATGGGGAAAAAAAGCAAAAAAACATATTTTTGAATAGGTTTAATGCAAGGTTAATAGAAATACAAGGTTATACCATAACGTGTTTACGACGTATGTTTGACTTCTAGCACACTTTTAATAGTGACGTCATAGTGTATAAGTAATTGCGTGTTTTGTTTACATTTTCCATCGTATAAAAAAAGAAACAATCTACATTCTTGATTCTACAATTTGACAAGGTCTTAATTTTATTAAAATACATTCAAACCCATTGAGGATCTTCCACGTCGTAGTGAAGCATATTAAGCTAAGTCTCCGTTTCTACAGAGGATCACTTTGCCATAACGAACTACAGCGAGGAACGAAGAAGATTGTCGGATTTCACTCAAATACATTAGGAAAATTTAATTGAAGGCTTATTAGTCATTACTTATTAGTTATTCTGTGTTAACTCTTCACCCTTGTCATAATCAATCCTATCATTTAATCCAAGAACTATATATTCAATACATATATATTGTAATTACTTATAAGTTATTTGTATTTGTTAGGATGGTTATTATCATAAGCATTCTTCATGAAATAGAAGATACTAGATGAAGACTCCTTGGAGAATGTATGGAGTTCAATCTTACAAAAAATCGTGTTACTTTGTCACTCCCGGCATTAAAGAATAGGTCATTGTGATAAATTACAATATAATTACATGTACTAGTGGTCATTTTTAAAAATCATAATTTGCATTGTTATGTAATGATTTAATTGAACTTAAAACGAATACTTTATTGAAATAGAACTGATTAATCCACAGTCAAACAGTTCCCATATTGACTCTTTGTGGATTTGACACAAGAAGAACACTTCGCTCCCAATGGCATTACAGTTGTGTTCCAAAATAATGTTGGTCATCCAAATTTTCGAGGAATTGCTCGACAAGGTTTTTAGACTTAGCAAGAACACAGTCACTAACATTTCGAAAGTTTATTCTTTAAAATTAACTAATGAGCCTCAAAAATTATAAATATAATTTATGTCTCTATTTTTTAACTAATGAAATGAGCAGTTTTTTTGCACGTTACTTACTATTTTTCGTTTTATGCTACTTTTGTTTACAAGACATTAAATGTACGAGTGCAAATACATTTTTTTATAACTTCATATTCTTCCTTAGGATACTTTTCCACAATTATGCTGATGAGTCGATCCATCCCATATGTTTCGGTATCAAAAAAAATCCCATGAAACTTAATAAAATGCTTCTTTATTTTTTTGCAAAATTCCTAAAATATTCCAATGGTTGAAGCAGTCACTTGACACTTTTTTAAGCCATGGACTTGGAGGAACTTGGATGCTGGAAGTATTACACCCCAGAGTGCGAAATTTTTGATGTAACGATTTCCCCACATATCCAGCAACATAAACAATTCCTTCATCTTCACAGATTTTAGGAAGATGTAAATCATTAGATGGTTGTTCTATTGTATTTTCATCATTATTTATATCTTCCTCAATCTCATTTTTAATGATTTGAGGATAAATTATATCCTCAAAGTCTTGATAAAATTCTATGTTATCTTCTTAATCTACTTTGCTCAAAATAGGACTTAAAAGGAGATTGGATAATTTTTAGTTCATGGGCAATGGAATAAGTAATCATATGGCGGTCCAACTCGACGATTTCCATTATTTTATCGATATTTTAGATGATTGAGCGTGCCTCATGTTCGTTGTCTATTTTACTAGAACGTAATCGTTAGAACCGCTGCTTTGCAGTTGCATTCAATACTATATTAGGTCCATTAACAAAACATTTTTTTTTTTTTTTGGTGCCTTTTCACATCGTTCGTATTGATACAGAAGAATGTGTTGAATTTTCTCATTTTTACTTCCATTTTAGAATGCTGTAAAACACAAATGGCTTCACTAAACCCATAACTGTAAATTAACTTTTAAGCATTCTTTAAACTCCTTTTTATTATGCAATATATTAATGTATATAGCTTAACTACTAAAGACATCTAGCAACAAACGCTCAGAACTTTTACTTAAACAAATATATAAAAAGTTGTTCATAAGTTATACAAAATAGATTTTAATCAATACTCGTGAGCTAATTCAATTTGATGGTGAGGAGATCGACAAGAATGACAACAGGCATAATTATTCTAATTCTATACAAAAATAGTTTGTAGTCAGCCAATGATTTGTCTATTACGTTAATTTGATTAATTAATCCTAAGGCCTGATGAAAGAGGGGTGTGACTATTGTTGTGTCGGTTCTTATTTTTTGGTTCGGTCCAGTGATAGAAACGGTCCTTGGAATCTTTCCTTTCAAATGTCGATGGTTTATTAAGATAAATATGATTTTTATGAGATATGCATTAAGATTCATTTTCGCATTATAATTATAATAAAAATGGACATATATTATTTTTGCCTAGTTTTATAATGTATTCTATTAAAACCCTCAATGACGTCAAAAGGGATTCGTTTTACCTTATTTAAGGACCTGCAAGTAGATTGGACTGGACTGCGGTCCTAAATAAGGACAAATACAACATAAGGTGTCTCCCAGACAACTATTTTTTTTTATTCATTTTTGGATTGTACCTTGTACACTACATGTATTAAATAAATATACATTAGGTCCTCGCATAACGCGGTTTCAAACAACATGGAAGCAGCTCACGAATTTTGAAATATTTTTCCAAAAAATTTTTTGTCATTTTTTGTAAACAGCTCAAGATTTTTGAAAAAAAAATTCGAAAAATTGTATTTTTTCAATTTTTTTCTAAATAATTGTAATCGTTCAAAAATTATGTGGACCGACATGTATATATATTGACCATCTTATTATTTTATTGGGTATCGTATATGTAGAATACAAATGGTATCCCTCTAATGGATACCTTTCTGATCCCAACAACAAAGCTAATCTGAGAATTCCCTGAATTGGAAGGGAAGGATGAGACGAAATTAAAAGGGATCATGTCACAAAATATCCTAGATGATGGCCTTGATGATGCATTTAGGTAAAATGGTTCCTTTAGAGCTTGAATCCAATTAAACCAGCAGTTTCTTCAAGGTTTCGTTTATCTATTGCAAGAAACTTAGTACGAACATTATTTCATTCTCTTAAACTGAGGAGATAAAAAAAGTAAAATGTAAAATTATTAACAAAGTGATTTATTTCCTCGACACTTTTAATAAAATTAACTATAGAATGAAATACAATGTAGAATTTTATATTGAGAAATTTATATAGACAGGGTGGACAAGGTAACTTCGGAATAAATTTAAGCCTTCAACTGAGGCATAATTATTCTTTCAGGTGATCCTCTCTACCCTTCCCCACAAGTAAAAACCACAGGGATTTAGGTTTGAGTTTTTGGCTGCCAATAAAATGGAGGTCCAAGATCTGGCACGTTTTGTACTAAGAGCTCTTGGACAATCTTGGCCTTATGAGCAGGTGATGAGTCTTTCTAGAATATGTATGGCTTCCCATCCATGCCTTCATTCATCCATGGGATGACCATGTCCTTTAGAGCGTCCTTGAAGACTTCCTTGGTCCCCTTCTGGTCCTTTTGTAAGAAGTGGGGGCATAACTTATCCGTCAGTGCTGATGACCCCCAGGACCATAACCGAAGCCAGATTCTTTGTCTTTATGACTGGTTGGACCTCATCAGGGTCCAGGCAGATCCATCTATCGTTTTTACGATTCTGCTTGGCGTCAATGGTGAAGATTTTGTCGTCCCAAAAAAACCCGCACGTAACCACCTGTGCTCTTCATTTGCTCATTCTGTCTTCCTTATTTTGCTCTGTTAGCAGATGCTTTGAGGCTTTGACCCTAGACAAGAAATGCATATCAATCCTGAGCAGTACTGTATGTCAGGAAGATTTTTCGGTCCGCTTTACAAGGGTGAACGATTGATTTTCAGTGGTGAACGTGGGAAATTTAAACAGGGCAAATGCTACAGCATAGATTAAATCCTGCAAGAATATCGTCCAATGGACTGTCTGACCATTATTTTCTTCAGGCAAACATTGGGAAAAATAAAATGAAAAGGAAAAACTCTAGACGGAAAGTCAATGCCGACCTATTCATAAAGGAAGGAGTATAATGGAGTATAAAATGCACAGTGCAAGAATGAGAGAAAATT
This sequence comes from Lepeophtheirus salmonis, assembly GCF_016086655.4. Lineage (NCBI taxonomy): Eukaryota > Metazoa > Arthropoda > Copepoda > Siphonostomatoida > Caligidae > Lepeophtheirus > Lepeophtheirus salmonis. The sequence continues at coordinate 3,452,986 of NC_052135.2, read as the reverse complement.
TTTGAACTATACAATTAAGTCAAACAAATAAAACCTCCTTAAATATTTTTAAAATAATAACGGATGAAGATAATGAACGAGATTATAATATACCATGAAACGGTTACATCGACAGAAAATAAATTATGTTCACAAGTCTTGATGTTCTTAACTCGCATGTATACGTGGTGATGTGTTTGAAAAAAATGAAGAAAAAATGCATATATTCTTTATCATGATTAGAAGAAGAAGTTTTTCCTCTCTTTCCTTGACGCAAAGGTGTCAATCAAACTGTTCATGTCTTCATGGAGCACCTTGTCCACCATCACCCTGTCCATGTTCAAGAGGGTGAGGGAGGAGAGCCTCTCCTGGTCCATGGTGGTCCTCATGTGGTTCTTGAGCCTTCTGAGACAGGAGAATGACCGCTCTGCCTCATACCTGCTGATGGGCATTGAGGCCAGGATAACGATCACCTTGTATAGCTCCGGCATCAGGCGGAACACTCCCGAGCTTATTAACTCCGCAGCAATTTGTGACGAAACCATGTCTTCTGTGTCAATGTCTGCCTAGAGAAACATAAATTTTAAACATATAATGCAAAATGAAACATTATAATATTAACCTTGAATTGCTGGAAGATTGCATGGTCTGACTGGAGCTGCTCGAGTTCAAGTCTGTAGTGCTTGGCGACACGCTCAATGACACAGGTATCCACTTCACTGTCATTGACGATTGCAATGAGATCCATTGTGATGTTTGTATCGTCGGTGGCAAATCTGCTCTCAAGCTCTAATATAATCTTATTGATTGCAACATCGAAATATGTTTCACGGAAGTAGGTTTCAGTTGTTCCTTCCACTTTATTCTCCTTGGAATCTTCGCCTCCTTGAATTCCAAATCAATTGAGTCCTCCTGGTCAAATACTGATTTCATCTCAGACGACTTCAACTCAGCAAGTTTCCAGATTGATTCAAAGATTTTCTCATTCTTAAGATCTTCAAGAGTCCTAATCACTAGGTTGACGTGTTTCCGGGCCTTTGTTAGGTCAACCTTTCTGCCTTGAAGTTCATCTGACAAGCTAGATGTGTGTCTGAGGAGTGTCTTCAACAGTTCAATGCCGAAAACAAATTCGTGACTAAAGATGCTGTTGAGCAGAGAAGTTGCTGTTGAACTCGACAATGTATCTTTATCTTTTCTCATTATTATGAGGGTCTTCATGATTCTGACCATCCCTAGAGATACAGCGTGTACAGCATCGTAGCGGAGACTCCAGCGGGTAGCAGGCTGGTTCTTCAGGGTCATCACCTTGGCATGCTCCTCCTCTTTACTTGTTATCTTCACCGACTTGTAGATTGCTGACCTCTTTGGTGACCCTGCAATGAAGTTGTATAAAATTTGTACTGTCCCCATTGTATTTCTCAACAGGGTTATATCTGAGAGAAAATCCTTGACTACAAGATTGAGGACATGGGCGTAGCAGTGGATGTAGACACACAGTGGGGTTGCTTCCTTCCACCTGGCGGCAAGACCCTTCTTGATGCCGAATATGTTGGAGGCACCGTCCGCGGCCAGGAAGACAGTGCGGGCGGGGTTCAAGCCGAGATCCTTGACAGCCTCGTGAAGCTTCTCAAACAAATATTTGCCGTCAGTCTGGGTAACTTTTACAAACTTGAAAAAGCTCTCTTTCTTGGTGCCTTCACTCGTCAGATATCCCAGTGACAGACTGAACTGCTCCGTGTTTGACATATCTGATGTCTCATCAACAATCACAGAGAACCAGTAGTCATCATCGCCGGCACAAGTCTTGACATCTTCAATTATATTTTCCGTCACTTTGGATGCTATAATCTCTATCAGCTCATTTTGGATGTCAGGTGAAGTCCATTTGGCAAAACCTGCCCCAGCTGAACCAAATTTTTTGACTTCGGTCTCCAGTTTATCTTTGAGAATATGATTGTCGTGTGAACGCAGGGACAAAAGCTCCAAGAAGTTTCCTCGATTGTTTTCATTAGATTCCGTCAACTTTTCTCTTGTTTCGGAATCGCCCCTAAAAGCCAATCCTTGCTTTGCGAGGAACCCAACAGTTTGGAAAAGATACCTCAAATAAGCTCGCCACTTCACGACTTTCTCAGCATGTTGAGACTGAACATGGCCGAGAACCGAGGTATTCTTTCTCTTTGATGTGAGGAAATTGATCCACTTTTCCATCGACAGTTTGTGTTTTTGGTTGTTAGAATGAACTTTCAACGAGGAACTGTTTTTCCATGTTTTGAACTCAAATTTCCCAAGGTTGGAAATGGAAAATTTGGAACAGGCGAAACACTTGGCTGACTTTTCAACCTCGTCATATTCTAGCCACGGGAACTTACGGAACCAATCATATTGAAAGTCTCTGGAGTATTTGTCATCTATCTGAGGACTGTTTGTTTCTAACTTGGGCTGTAGAGGATGATCTCTCTCGACTTTAGGCACAGTTTCCCGCTCAGTCTCCACTCTGGTTCTGGTCTGGATGTCCTTCCGCTTTGGCTCCCGCCCGGTAAGTATCGGGTCACCCAGCTGACTCGTTAAGACGACAGGGTACTCTGGGCCTCCGTCCACAAACTCCATCTCCTCAGTCTTGCTCTTCTCACCTCCCTGGACATTGTTGCTAGTCTCAGAGTCCTCTGCAGATGGAATATTGTTGTTGTTGACTACAGAGAGCTGCTCGGGAGAGAAGATTGGTCCGATATCGAGATTACGAAGTCTTATTCCATGAGAAATCCGTCCGCTGGGGTAATTTGATGAGTCGCCATTATTTTCTGTGTCTGCAGTAACTTTCTCTTCAGCAGAAACGGACTTTTCAGATCTTGGTTCAGGCAGTAAGGTCTCAACTGGAGCAGGGTCATCGGGACAGGAGGAGGCAGTGACTGAGGATAAGGATGTAGCAGAGGAAGTTTTCTTAACAGCAAAGTTCAATGTTTTCTGCTTCTTATGATCAATTTTCACTTGATACTTGCAGCTGGGGTCATTCTTATGGAGTTTAACTTTGTGATCATTAAAGTTGTCCTTCTGTATTTCCTTCTGACAGATAGAACAAATCACCAACTTCTCTGTTAAAATGCGTTTTCTGCTTCCCGTGATACATTTCTGATAATTAATAAATTACTGCAACAATCCACTCTATAAAGTACATAACTATTATTTATGTCCCTTTTAAGCAGTAATAATTTAATTTATCTTGTATTCAATGAAACAAATTCTCACGCTCTTAAATATTTCAAGAGTACTCCATACGAAAAATGTTGTGTGCGTCTTTTTTTTTTTTTTTTTTTTTTTTTTTGGCGGTAAAGTACTTCACATTTGCAACCAGTAACGTTAAACGTAATATCTAACTCAAATATCCAATCAATGTGAAGTACTTTAAATCCATACGAAAAATGTTGTGTGCGTCTTTGTTTTTTATTTTTGGCTGTAAAGTACTCTTGAAATAATTGCAGTAATTTATTAATTATCAGAAATGTATCACGGGAAGCGGAAAACGCATTTTATATTCAAAGGTTCAATCATTTATATTTATAAAATGACAGGCAATATTTGAAAAGATATTACGGTAAATTACAGGATTTGAATTCAAATTTTGCGATGAATTGAGATACCCGAGAGTGTTAACTGTAGTTTAAAACCTCCGTTTTATCTATCTGACTTAATTTGGCCCCAATATTGTCTTAGAGATATAATTTAATAAATTTACTAATTCTATAAATGTACCGGTGAATTTTGGCTACTTTAAGTACAATTTGTGGTGCCTCCAAAGGATTAATCAGAATCATTTTTTCATTTAAATGAACTATAATTTGTTGGAAAAGGTATTCCATGTTCAATTTTGAGAAAAATTATCTAGCTTCCTTTTGGGTGGACGTGCTACAAATATGTAATTTTATTATAATGACTCAGTACTATTATGAGTTGGGCATAAGTTACATATATATAATAGATTTTAATAATTAATTATGACTTAATTCATCTATATTTACATACCTATATGATTGGTGGACGGTTGAGTAAGGTTTTGTTTTTTTTGGTCCGCTGAAGCGGACAAAGCGCAAAACTGACGTACGGCCCTGATCCTGAGTGCATTTTTGATTATGCGATTGCTCACGTTGGCCAGCCTAGCAGTTTGTCTGTCTGTATGAGTATCAATTGATCGTTTCAAGCCAGTTATGAACCTTTTAGTTTAGATTTTATAAGATCTTGTTGAATGAACTGCTCTCTCCGTCTTTCCCTCCTCATCAAAGGCATTAATCACGTCATAAACTGTGATTTTGGATATTTGAAGAGGAAAATTATCTCCGGACTATTTCCATGCTTGAATGCCAAGATACTCAAAAATTATATTTTTTTGAATTCGACAGCTAACACATTTAGCTTGTAAAAAGTATTAAATAAAATATTTTATCACAAAACGTCTCCAATCCTCATAATTACCCGTTAAAGTTATTCCGAATTTACCTTGTCCACCCTGTATATATGGAATTCCTTTTACAAGTAGTGAACAAATAATATGATAATGGTAGTCTGGGATTTGTTAAGAGATAAATAGCAGTTGTATGATTGACTTATTTGGCTACTAGATGATTTGGGGCCTTTTTCTATTTCTTTTTGCGTGTTACAATAAAGATAACGAGATGAGAAAGGATAGAGATGGAGAAGAGAAAAGGGAGATACAGCACGGTGTTACCCCTCGTTAACACAAAAATATTGTAAGCATTTTTTTTTGTCAGCGGTCGATTCTCTCGTTTAGCTTGATACGTCATGGCTATTTCATAATTTATACTTTTGGATAAATAATCAAAGTTATAAGTTATTTTATGCTAATGATCTGACAAGAATTCATTTTCTTGTTGATACCTAGTTGTTTATATAATAAACTAGCAAAGGATTACCAAGCGTTGCTCATGCAAAGGAAGGAGAGGGAAATCACATTGAAAATGGTCAAATTAATTGAGAAAAATAAATAAAAATAATGAAATACTTTTATATGCTATATACTAATAATTATAAGATGAATGTTTCGTTGTTGTGGAGAAAGATCTGATAATTCTAATTCGCTTACTATGATAATAACGATGAAGTGGAAAATTGACTATACTTCGTACTTCATATACTTATCAGTAATCACACTATATCCATCAACACTCTATCTAATCTCTTTGAGCCCCAAAAGACAGTTTTAGTGTTTCGTGTACAGAATAAGCCCCCCCCCCTTAAATGACCCCACCAAAAATTGACACCTCCGCTTTATTCTAACCATATAATAAAATAACCTAAACAAGTGATTTTTTTTTTTTGGCGAAAAACTTTATTTACTTCCCAATATGAAGTTGTTGGCACATTTTCATTGAGTTCACTCTGCACCAAGGCTCGTAAATTTTCAATGGGAGACAAATCAAGACCGTTGGCAGGAATCCAAGTTGGTTGAACACCACTTTTGTGCCTTTTTGGAGTGGTGAGGAGGGGCACCATCCTGCTGGAAAATGGCTCTGGATGTGTCAGACAACATTTTCCTCTTCAAAGAAGGTCAAGTTTCTTCAGTACGAGACAAAGCTGACATCAGAGACTTGCTGAGGATCTCCGTTACGTAGTACTCGGCCGTCACAGTTTGGTTTCGTGGAATCAGGTGAAGATATGACACTGCCTGGCGGCTGATAACGGCCATAACCTGAATTTTCAGAGGAAATTTCACAGTTGGAGTGGGTTCCACATATCTCTTATCTCTTACTCAAACCCAATCTGTTTGGGGATTTTGAGCATGAAATAACTGAAATGGACTTTCATCACTGAAGAGGATACATTTCCAGTTATCAGCAGTCCAGTGTTTCCGCTCACGACAGAATTGAAGCAGGGCCTTCCCTTGGTTTTCTGAAAGCTTGGGGTGCAGAAGAGGTTTGTATGGCAAAGCATTCAAAGCGTGCCTCAGGTAGTTGTGGATAGATTACTTGGATATTGGATAGTCCCTTGAAGTCAATCTTGCTGCAAGTTTCCTAGTGGATTACATCTTTTTGGTAATCGATTTTGAAATCACCAGTTTGGGAACATTGCTAATTTTTTTTCTTCCTTCCTCGATCCTTCGGATTTGCAAGGGTTCGTATATACTTCCTTTTCTTACACCAATTCTCAATGGTCCTGAGAGGAATCTGTAACCTTTGAGCAAAGTTTCTCTGGCTTGATCCACCCTCTATCATGTCAACAGCCTTGGCCCTGGTCTCCATAGAGTGCTCTCTCACCATTTCAGATATTGAATTTCAACTAACATCCTGTGGTGCTTTCTGAGTCCTTCTATACTGATGTATGATGCAATCATCGAAAATTATTGCATCAGAAAAATTCAATATTGCCTAATGATTGTATCAGCCAAATTTCATTTTATTCCGACCAAAAATATTTTTGTTTTTTTCCCCATAAAACGGACATTTTTAATACCATCAATTTTTGGACATACTGTATTGTACCGAGCGCCTTGCATTCAAAGAGAAAATGATGGCTTCGCTTGACAAAAGCCACATATTCGCTTAGCTCTGTAAAAAAAACCTTTGCACTTACTTCTACAGTACCAGAAAGTATTCCATAGTTGAACCATTTTTCTGGAAAAAAAATATGTCAGTGATAGTACATAATAAATTTTTGACTTATTTGGCTACCTTTCAGATTATTTCTGGCCTTTTTTCTGTTTCTTTTTGGAAGAAAGATTGTGTGATACAATGAAAATAACGACGTGACAGAGAAAAGGAAAAAGAGATTTTATTTTGATCAAAAATAGGCTTTTAATTACCTTGGAGTCCCAAAAAAATATCCACAGAACATGAATTGTTATTTTGTACGTCTACTTGTTAAATTTCAGACTGATTTGTTCGACCATTTAGGATTCCATGTGTGATAATACCAAAAACAGACTTATGGATATATATAAGATCTGATAAATCAAATAATAAAATTAATGGAGGCTTACGACGCCACTGACTCTAAGTACACTGAAGGATCATTCATATTGCTTATACCAGAAAGCTGGTTATGGCCTTCAAAGACAATTCCTTGATTGGATGGAGTAATTATAATACTGTAATGTTTGATTATACTTACTCAATGCAATTGTATACGACTACCTAAAGGATCAATAATATATAAAGATATATTTATCTCACACGATCATGTTTCTTACAACTCAAATTATACATGTAATAACAAAAAGACACATATTCCTCACAATAATATAGAAAAATTCCTTTGTATTCATGTATATAACTAAGAGAGTTAAAAATTTAATAGCTTTTAAAAATATGTTGAAATACATTTAACTTATCCCATTGCATATTTTATAGATATTGCAAGGTTAAATAAATGAAAAATATTACATGGATTGGTTTGTTTATCTTATGTATATTTATTTATAAGTCTGTAATTTTTGTTTCCTTCATGGAATCCGAAATAGCCGTACTGATCGGTCAGAAATTATGCAAGTAGACATATAAAATAACCAAGCACATTGATATAATTTTTCCTTTTCCTTCTTTATTTCTATATATATATATATATCTCCCCCCCCTCTTATCGTTTTATATCATTACCTTTATTGTATTACACAACCTTTCATCAAAAAAGAAGCAAAAAAATGCCAAAATCATTTGGTAGCTAGCCAAATAAGTAAATCTTAGCAACTACTTCTTATATGATAAATAATCCCAGACTATCATTCTCATATTATTGCTCCACAATTTTTAAAATAAATTACATATATGTATGTATGTCATAGTATTAAAAACTTACCTAGTATTTGAATACTAGGCTGTTTAATAATATTGTCTAGTATTATTTTATTAAAAACGTAAAAATGTAGCTCTACATTTTCTTCATAAAATAATAAGATGGCTAATTCCAAGGGCATGTACACACTTTCACCAATTTTAAGAATTTTTGGTGAGTTTGTATATCGCAACAAAAGAACACTATATCTGAAATTTTAGACTTATGCAAGCGTAAGGCCCGTTTCGGAGTCTCTTAAAGTTTGGCCCTTTTCGAAAGATACTCGAACTTTAGTGGAATACAACTCCACTATGACTCACCGATTTCAAAAACTTTTGCTTTAAAATACTCATAAGAGCAAGTACGTTAATTTAATTTTTATTGAAAAATAATATTTATGCAAAAAAGATCATTTAAAATGGCACCCCAACCTTGCTGCTTCAAGTTTGATTTTGCCAATTTTTTATTACAAGTTTAACCTACTCATACACTATGAATTTGATGAACAATAGCGTGGGACGAGTATACCAAAAGTGATTCTTTTGTACATTTAAATTTTCTAAAAAATTATAGCCTTGCTATACAAGATTTTCTTAGTGATATCATCAGTATTTTTAACAAGTGACAATTCACTCCCGAGTGATCTAATACAAAAAAAAAAGAGATATTTTATTTTTAATTACTCATTTCCTATTATCTACAACTACAGCTGCCATGATGTCATCACAGTGCATTTATTCCATCCCCAACTAATCAACTATAGTTGAAGGCCACATTAGGAAAAAAATGCTCTCTAACTTTTTGGACGCTTATGCTCTTCAATACTAAAACTATCAAGTCTTATTAAATCTGGCAGGCCACAAAAGTAACTGTCATATCGCTGAAGTTAAACATTTTCCCCGTCACTAGTAATGTAAAGGACCAGCAAACGCAGTCTAGCGGAAAATGAAATATTATTTTTGTACAAGGGAAAACAATGAAACTGAACAGAAAATTTTAAAGAGGAGGTTGAGTACCAGGTAATTTCATGTTCGTATGCCAAAAACTGATGCATTACTCAGACTTCTTAAATAGAAAGATGCAGCCGAGTGGAGAATTGAACTGATGGTTCATAAAAACTCTGAATTAGTCACAAGTTACGTAACAATGAGAAATAAGGACTAATGGAGACTTTCTTGAATAACAAATTTGGACAAATGAAACAATGAGGTCAGTTTAAATTTTCTCCACCCTCCTGTTCCGGCATTATATTTTTCCTAAAAAACTGAAAATAGGTCGTATTTTGGATATTTATGAAAATTGACTATCTGTTAATCGTGTGACGAGTTTCGCAAGACGTTACAATGTCAGTAGTAGGAACTCAAATGAATATTCAAAGTGATGTTATTCCACAAATAATATATACAAAAGTTTAGATTATAAAATATTTATTTTGATATTAAATTAAAATTTATCTGTTACTAATAAAAAAATTGAAAATATAACAAATATCTATGAAAAAACTAGTAATGCAAATACAAGTGTATCAAGTGTAACATGATTGATTTAAATTAAAGTTAATGAAATACTTCATTTTAAGAGAAGGTCGTACGATAAATGATAAAAATACACATGTAAATTGATTATGTATATTTTTAAGTTGGAAGGATTATGAAGGAAGGATAGAACATTAGAACATGGAATTAAATATTTTTTCAAGAAAAAATAAGAATTGACTAGTATTTCAAATATGAACTTTTTCAATCATAGGCCTAAATAAAGATTATTCCATTGAGATCCCCCTTTAATTTTTGCATAGTTATAGTGTATGCGTAGGTCAAACTTCTAACTAAAAAATCGCAAAATCTATTTTGTATAGATATATTTCTTTTTCATATGATGAAATTACTAGAAATATTTTCCTGAGGCTTAAGTCGGATGATATATGTGTTTTTTCCCTCCTCACAAAAGCTCAAAGAGATTTGAAGAGCACCATCAAAGAAGACTTCCTTTTAATAACGGAGAATCTCTGGGCCTTCTTCAACTTTGGGAAGGTAAGGAATTTTCCATTGTCCAAAGAAAAAATTAAGCAGATTTTTATTTACATAAGAAGTATTTTCAATAAATTAAAATGTATTATTGACGACTTCAATCCAACAATTGTTTGTATAACAGAAACAAGGCTTGATGATCATGGCAATGGTGAAACTGTCTTGACTAATTACTACCTTATCTCACGCGAGGATTGCTTAATAGGGTCCAAAAAAAGAGGAAGTGGTGTGGCGATCTTTTACTCTGAAGATCTCACTTGTTTTCTGAAGTTGTTCATAGAGATCTCTGAAGTTAACTTCCAAATATGCGAAATCCAATTTGATAACATATGATAATTTATGAATATCGCTCTCTTAGTAACAAACATAATGAAGACAAATTAATTTAAGATCAACTCGTTCTGACATAACCAATTGTGGGGACTTCAATCTTTCTAATATTGATTGGGCATTTTGGATCCCCTCTTCGTCTACTAGTAGGCTATATAATGAATCTAGAAGTATTTCAAGATTTTTTCCTGGACGAAAAGTCAGTGAAGCTACTCACTCTTGGGGCAATATTCTTAATCTGGTGCTCTCCTCTCCCAATTCTATTGTTAACACTCGAGTGTTTAATGATATTAATATATCCGATCATTATCCAATCTTAATTTCCACCAATAAAACTATTGTTTATAAGAAAAATAACATCTTCAGAGCATACTTTGATTTGCCAAGTTCCTTTTTGTAAATAAAGTACTGTCTAGAATAAAATACTTTGCACAATTGACTGGGTTGGACATTTTACCTCTTCCCAGCACCCAAACAATGTTGAGACTGCCTAGACATTGATAAGAAATACGTGCACTGAGTTTGTTATTAGCTATATCCCATGACTGGTGTATAAGTTTAATCACGATGAAAATGATTAGGAAATTAAACGACTTGTCTCTTTAAAATGACGTTCCTGCAATCCATTTCCGACGCTTTCCATGTTGATATAATCTATTTTGCTATAAAAATATATTTAAAAATGTTGTCCAACTTATTCGACAAAATAGGATTAAAAATGAGATGGAGCTACTATCAAAACGTTCTCACTATAATATGACCTCTTTACTCATATACTAGACAGAAGAGAGTAAGTTGTAGTAACAGTAACGTTTACTTGAGCCAATAATATGTGCTCTTCCCCTTGAAGCTGTTTATCAATGTCAATATCTAGGAATGACCAAGCAAAAGTTACCCCTGTGTAAGCCCAGGCCTTACAAAAATAGCAACTTTAGGTTAAGTGTACCTGTTCATCTGGCCTTGTAGTAGTATGTAAAACTTTTACTTGAGCCAATAATATGTGCTCTTCCTCCTGAAGCTGTTTATCAATGTCAATATCTAGAAATGACCCATGTTGTGGTCACCCTCATTAACCTCAGGGTACCAGGTACAGCTACTGGACAGTTTAATTGTTTTTCTTGTAATAGTCCTCCTGGATTAAGTTTTGTATTGGCTGGAAGAAGAAGGTAGATATGAAGTCACCCTCACACGAGATGAAACCGAGAACTATAATGGAGGTGAGGTGCTTACTCTTCTACCTTGGGACGACCTCTGCCTTCCTCGGTGCGATCTACCTGTTGTTGTTCCTGTTACTGTGGGCGTTGACGGTGAAAAAAATTTCACCTTAGAAAAATCTCAGAAAAAGAATTAAGCCAGTCTTCAACTGCCTCAAGATCTTGGTGCAACGCTCAAGACATTTGCCTGGAAAAGTTGACGAGAGGAGGTGAGTCTGGCTGTTAACATAGAGGGTGATGCTTAAGTTATTTACTGCCTTAAACACCGTCATTGTGCTCATAGAGTGCTCCTTGGCCAGCTCCGAGATGGGCTTCTCTGCATTTGCCTTAATTGACCTATTTAGGTCGGCTAGCAATGTCAGGAATCTCTTCTTGCCACTTGTAATGTATTAGTGTTTTTTTCCCCTTCTTCTCTTCTCTTATTTCTTGTATATATATTTATATGTAAAGTACATTCTTTTACCTGATTTTAAGTATAAATAGTTGTGTATTTAAAGTATGTATTAGAGTAGGTTTTTGTATTATACAGAATACGGATGTTCTTATAAATAACCGTTGTATTATTCCTCCGCGCCTTTCCTCCTCCTCACTTCTCCCAGTCGTTCTGGCTCTCTCCACCTTTAAATAGTTTGTGTCTCCTCACGCTCGTCAAGACACAACACCACTCAAGTACTTTGGGGGACTCACGTAATGACGTCGTCAGACGCATTCAGACGCTTTAGAACATCGTAGACTGTCGTCTTGGGGTACCTGGTGGAATACATTATAGCCTTGTGCCTTTTCCTGCTCGAGCTAATTCAACAGCAGTCGCTCACATGCCAATGTTTTTCTACATTTATATGCTAGACCCTGTATAGTAAGATTCTCATTAGATACATCCATATTTTTGACAAGCCAAGATTATGCAGATTTCTTCCTCGCGGTGGGAAGAAAACTTTTAGAATCCGATTAAAAGAAATACAGCATCATTCCCTATTTGTCCAAACTCATACAGTAAATTCAAATTTATATTTTTTCAATACTCCTAATACAGGGTGTCCACGATAAATTGGAACTACTTTAAACTTCATCCAGATCCATAATGTGTATATTCGGGGTTAAATCATACTAATATAAAAGGTTGCGAGAACAATACATTATAACTTCCACCAAGAACCGTGGAGTGAGCAAGCAGCTGGTCTCCAAGGCTGTGAATGAGGACCTCAGGTACAGGTCATACGGAATGGCCAAACAACACATCCTCACGGCATCCATGTAGGCCACCAGGCTCACCAACAGTAAGTGTCTAATCAATGACCTGAAGAGCCATGGAGGAAGAATCCTCTTCTTCTCCGACGTGAAGAACTGGACTGTCGACAGAAGCTACAACGTCCAGAATGACAGGTGGCTTGCCAAGGAGAGAGAAGAGGTCCCTGCGGTCTTCACCACAAAGTTCCCGGCCTCTGCGATGACCTTGGGTGTCATCTGCAGCACCGGTGAGGTGATACCTCCTTTCTTCTTCAATCCCAAGGAAAGGGTTAACGCGATAAGGTACTGCGAAGTCATGGAGGAGTTGTCATCCCTGGATGAAGGATACGGCTGCTGGGAGGGAGTTCATATTCCAACAAGACTCAGTGTCCGCACACATCGCCATGAGGACCACTAACCTCTTCAACTCCCACGACATCCCTTTCTGGGATCGCAACACCTGGCCCTCCAACTCACCCGACCTCAATCCGTGTGATTACTACTGGTAGGGGAAGTTGGAGAGGGGGGTGCAAGGTCAGCCACAAGAGCATCGTGGCCCTGAAGGCTCCATTATGAGGGAGTGGAATGCTGTCGATTCCGCGGAAGTCATCAGGGCATGCAAATCCTTTCGGGGCAGGATGGAGAAGATGGTAGCTACTGAGGGAGCACATGTTGAATAAATTTATTGTTTAATATCAAGCCTAACCTTTTCATATTAAAAAATACACTCCAAATTCCATTTTTATCAAGCAAGTTGAATTTTAAGATAGTTCCAATTTATCGTGGACACCCTGTAGAATGATAATATCTGCTTAAGAGCATTAAGAACACTGTCCAACAGCAAAAATGGTACAAAAACAGTATATGCTTTACTTAATAGAGTTTGATCCCCTGATTCCAAATATGGCCTTATTTTTTCTCTCATAGCCTCATGGCCTTCAGAAAAAGGCCAGACATTTTTGGTTATTTTTGACTATTTTTAAGGTTCAAGCAGTTATAAGTCCTCGGTGTTTTGATTTGCTTCCCTTATTGATCAGGATGCAGTTAAAGGTAGTCCTAATTTACTTGAACAACCCTGTAAATACCGGATATCTGCCCCATGAACACTATTAACGAGTCATGAAGAGCGTATACTATAATATATGCTTATACTACAAGACGCCCATCTGTCTGCTTATTGAAACGCATAACCAGGGTAGTTATTTCACAAACGGAGACAAATACAGCCCTTAGACAAATAAAAGTTGTTCAGAATTCTGAGTTAGGTACCTAAGGCTATGTTTTATTCTGGTCAGACCAGATTCCTGGGCCCTGGAGGGCAAGTTTGTTTTTAGGCAATAAGTTGATTTGTTTCATAAACAAGATCGATTTCCAGTGTCTTTAAGTTTTGTTTTAAGATGTGGGTTGTTCATTCAAAAATATACCAAAAAAATAGAATAAAAAAACGAATTACTCTACTAACGGTAAAAAGGAAAAACGTATACACTTGATACGAATTAAAAAACGGAATGAGGAAGAGGATTAGCGAGTTTGTCTTGGTATGTATTAATAAAATAATTCGAAATAAAATCTATAAATACGTGCACATCCTAGTTACTTATAAAAATATCTAATAAACATACATAAGCCTTAGATTTCACAGATGGACGCGTCTAGTAGGTGTAGCAGCCGGGCATTCACTTATGATGCTATCCAAAAGTATGTACATCAATACATATAAGACTGGAGTTGACCATTGAAGTGATTCCGGTTTTAAAAAATTATACCCTCGTCAAGCCCGAACCTAAATCTTTTGGACTACTACATCTGGACACGTCTAGATGAGAATGCCAATAGTATCTACCAGTATTGATAAGCTACAGACATCGTTAACTGGCAGTGGAACTCAATGTTTTTGTCCTCCGCAAAAGGACGCCTGGAAGATGCCAAGAATCGAGGCTTACAGCAAAGGGTGGAGTTTTGAAAAGAATTAAGTATAAATATTTAAAACATATTTATCAAAAAAATCAACTTGCTCTACAAATCTGTTGAAATTCAGTTTTGTACGAAATGTTCCGTACACCAAGTATGGTGTGTTCCTTCGACACATAGTCGTTTCAAGATACATTTTGATACACAATTACTAGTTCATTATATCAACAATAAAATTATACTTCAAGCTTCTCATTTAGCTTAAAACTCAAAAGAAGAAGATCATTCTGTAAATACAAATGAACAAAGAAATAGTTCAGAAGTGTTAAAATGGAGTTCTTGTGAATGAATGGATTGGTGATTCTATGGACGAAGATCATCGAAGCAAAAAAAGAGCAACAACCCCTCCGAACATTTCAAATGTAATATCTAAATTTAAAAAACTGATGTTTATGAAGAAATTATAGTTCTGATCTAATCCATAGATAAACAGTAAACAAACTAAAAAAGGATTAAGTATTCACATTCTGCATCACTGTTAGAGTAGTACGACTATCACAGGGGATGCCATGAGTAAATTTTAGCACCCCTGCAATACAGGCTTACAAAAAGTCTCTTTTTTAATCACTTAATTATAGGAATTTTGGAGTTAAACAATAAATTTATTCAACATGTGCTCCCATCTTCTCCATCCTGCCCCTAAAGGATTTGCATGCCCTGATGACTTCTGCAGAATCGACTGTATTCCACTCCCTCGTAATGGAGCCCTTCAGGGCCGCGATGCTCTTGTGGCTGACCTTGCACACCTCCCTCTCCAACTTCCCCTACCAGTAGTAATCACACGGATTGAGGTCGGGTGAGTATGAAGGCTAGGTGTTGCGATCCCAGAAAGGGATGTCGTGGGAGTTGAAGAGGTTAGTGGTCCTCATGGCGATGTGTGCGGACGCTGAGTCTTGTTGGAATATGAACTCCCTCCCAGCGGTCGTATCCTTCATCCAGGGGATGACGAACTCCTCCATGACTTCGCAGTACCTTATCGCGTTAACCCTTTCCTTGGGATTGAAGAAGAAAGGAGGCATCACCTCACCGGTGCTGCAGATGACGCCCAGGGTCATCACGGAGGCCGGGAACTTTGTGGTGAAGACCGCAGGGACCTCTTCTCTCTCCTTGGCAAGCCACCTGTCATTCTGGACGTTGTAGCTTCTGTCGACAGTCCAGTTCTTCACGTCGGAGAAGAAGATGATTCTTCCTCCATGGCTCTTCAGGTCATTGAGGAGACACTTGCAGTTGGTGAGCCTGGTGGCCTACATGGATGCCGTGAGGATGTGTTGTTTGGCCATTCGGTATGACCTGTACCCGAGGTCCTCATCCACAGCCTTGGAGACCAGCTGCTTGCTCAATCCACGGTTCTTGGCCAACCTGGACAAGGAAGTCCCCGGCGAAGCCTTGATGGACTTCTTGAGGCCTTCAAGGAAGTGGGGAGTGCGGATTCGGTCACTTCTCATGTTGTGGGCCTTGCGGCAGACCTTCCTCTCAACCTCCCAGGCATTTGAAGCCCCGTTACAAGGTGGTCTTGAGGTAGTTAAGAAGCTTGTAGATAGCAGAGGGCTTGTGTCCCGCGCGAGCCAATTCGAGGATGGCGTCTCTCCTTGCTTGTTCCATGATGACTATTGTTTGTTGTCAAAACAATTGTGGTGGAGGTTATAGTGTATTGTTCTCGCAACCATTTATATTAGTAACCCCGAATATCCACATTATGGATCTGGATGAAGTTTAAAGTAGTTCCAATTTATCGTAGACACCCTGTAGACAAGTGCATCTAAAAAAAGAAACCGAAAACAATATGGTAATCCTGGCCATTTGATTAATGTTTTGGAGGAGATCAGCTACTATCAACTGTGACAAGGTTGGAAGGGGAGAAGGAAAAACAGGACATTGGTATTACTTTGATGTAAATTCCAATTCTACTCTGAGTCCAATAAAGACTTACAATTATAACTCTGCAACAAATCCTGAAGTTTACTCTCCATCTTTTATGAGCACACAGGAATGTTAAATCAGGTTTTGAATATAATTAAATCTATTTAGGAAAGGAAGTTCACTAATCAGGAATTAAATAATAATGACAACTGCTATGCAAATTAGTAATTTATTCGATACTGTATTATAATATTGATTTGTAATATTTTATTAAAAGTGAAGATATAGATTAGTAATTGCGTATTTCTTCATAGAAATACTAAAATGGGCAATATATATATTATAGAATCGACGATGGATCAACAGGAAATTGTATTCCTGTTCTTTTGGAAACGGAGCATAAATATAGAATAACTTATTACATTGTTTACTTATCAAAAAGAATACATTATGAAATAGCCATGACGTAACAAGGGATAAGAGGGAATCGACAGCTGACAACAAAATACATAAGAGCATTTTTTGTTAGTGAGGTAACGCCGAGACAATGAACATAGTACTTAAAACACACGTATTGTAGGATAATATCTATTTAAAAAGAAGAAGAAAGAAGGAAGGAGATCTGTCCCATCAAGGATCGTAAATACATAACATTGTTGGACTCAGAGTAGAATTGAGGATCCCCATATTCTGTAGTAATTCTTACCATGTTTGTAATGTATTTCATATTTCCATTCCCCTTCTTCTTATCTTCTTGTATTTTCTTTTATGTATTAAAGTACTGTATTTTACGTAGGATAAATAGTTGCGTATTTTGTAAATAAATTAAAGTATGGTTAGAATACACATGATCTTATAAATAAGTGTTATATTATTCCTCCACGTGATTTCTTCTCCTCATGTCTCTCGGTCATCCTGGATCTTTCCAACTATAAATAAGTTTGTGTCTCTCCCTCGTCAAGACACAACATTGGCGACGAGGATGGGATCAGGATCACGTGACCTCCCTGCTGTGGGATCATCGGTGAAGCTAGCCCTGTTGGAGTTGGGTAGCCCTTTTTCGTCGATAGGGAGAACGCTCGTTCGTCTGCGGAAGGCGGAGCAATATGGACTGTGCCTCAGTTTGGGCCTCGTGGAGGAAGGAAGAGAACCTTGATCACTTACAAGAAGTGAAGTGTGTGTCCGGGTCAGGGACCACATAATTAAAAGTGGATTTAGCCCTACGCAGTTTTGGTTCTCTGCTGTTCCTACTCTCCCGTTCACATCATTGGTTAATGGATGTGCAACGGTCTCTCCTCTGGATCATCCCGAGTTGGATGAGGGTACATTGAGCAAGATCGATATGTCTCCCAGGGACGAGCAGGGTGCTCGTGTCCCTAAAACCTCTATAAGAGTGAAGGCTATGTCTCCCAGGGACGAGCAGTGTGCTCGTGTCTCTAAAACCTCGTTAAGGGTGAAGGTTATTTCTCCCAGGGACGAGCAGGGTGCTCAGGTCCTTAAAACCTCCATGAGGAGTATTATTTTCCTTTCTCCGGTGCGCGTGCTGAGAACACGGCACTACTATGGAGATAAAAAGTTGATTTACAAGAACGAATGTTTTGTCCGCGCCTGGACATGGATGGAGTGGATCTATAAGCTGCTATTCATGGAGCGGAACCTGTGTAAGCACCGTCATGGATTTGGTGCTTGGAAGGGGTGATGTAATGTATTTCATATTTCCTATCCCCTTGTTCTTATCTTCTTGTATTTTCTTTTATGTATTAAAGTACTGTATTTTACGTAGGATAAGTAGTCGCGTATTTTGTAAATAAATTAGAGTATGGTTAGAATACACATGATCTCATAAATAAGTGTTATATTATTCCTCCAAGTGATTTCTTCTCCTCATGTATCTCGGTCATCCTGGATCTTTCCAACTATAAATAAGTTTGTGCCTCTCCCTCGTCAAGACGCAACAATGTTTATTTCCTTCTCCCCTTCGTCAAAACTGTTTGTTGCTCTCCTCCAAAATATTCTTAAAACTGTCATGAGGATTTTCGATGTTCGGAGAGAAAATGATAAAATAACCTCACCTATGATATCGTAAAAAGCGACATCTTGCGTGGGAAAAAGAATTCTAATATGACAAGGAATATACTCAAACTAAGAGACGCGATTTACCACTTTATTTAAGGAGCTGTAAACATAAAAATAACATAACTAGTAGCATAGCGCCCTGCAAAAAAAAAAAAGAGAAAAAAAAAGAATTACACGTATTGCCATCTGGACTTGATTTTTGCACGTTATTTCGTAGACGCCATTGACTATCTGATCAATTCAAACTATATATAGTTCATGTAGCTATAATTGGTTAAAACAAATAGCATAACCGATTCTCTTGCCAAAGTATCTTCTTCAAAATTAAATAAATAATTAAGAAATTTCAAAAAAATAAACCTAACGTTTTGGCTTCTTGGGTATATGTACAATAATCAACAGGTCGGCTTAAGTGGCCATCTTACAAGTACAATTTATAAAAATAACAACCTCCTCCGTAGAGATGTAAAAATTGTCAAAATTCTCGCGATCTTAAATAATAATAAAATAAAGTTTATGTTAGTAACTTTGAGAGACGACATATCTGCTAGATATCTATATAGCACTCCTTGCTCGTTTGAAAATTTGAATTTTCAAAATAAGAAGGAATTATAAATTATAATTAAATATACATACATATAAATCCGGTGTTTTTTTTAGCTGGCCCGCTAATTTGTAATTGGTAGTATAAAGAACGTATTTTATTTTCCTTAACAGTTTTTATTATGATTTAATTCCTGAGTAGTGAACATCCTTTTCTAAATATATTCAAAACCTGATGGAACGTTAGTGTGTGCTCTTAAAAGATTAATCCTGAGAATTTGTTGCGGATTTATAATTGTAAGTCCTTGTTGGACTTAGATTAGAATTGGGATTAAAATCGGAGTAATTCTGGCAAATGTCCTATTTATTTTCTTTTTTCCTTCCTCTCTTGTCACAGCTGATCTAATGAAACGTCATGTGCATTATTCTTTCTCTGCTCCACAACAATTTTCAAATTTTTAGGGTTACCATTTTGATTTTCGGTTTTTTTTTAAATCCCCATTCCGCACTGGGTTAACACCTTTGTTCATATAACTTGCCAGCTACCGACATATAATGTACGCTTACGAGAGTTTGGAAAATGTTCATATCGTTCTCTACTCATCAAAAAACGTAGAGAAAGATAACAGTTTATATATTAAAAAGTAAAAAACGGTTTGTTTCTTTCTTTAATAGATTGTTAACATCTCTTTCTCTCTCTCTGAAGGATGAAATCCTACCCAATTCTGGTCTATTTTCGTAAAATAAAATAATAATAGGATTTTTAAATAAAATGTTATAATATTTTCCCTGAAAAATTGTTATTCTAGATGTTGAGAGTTTTCCTCTCAATAGCAGTAATACATCTTATAAGTTAGAACCCTTCCCAAAATCATATAACAGGCAGCTGATATTAATATGGGTATTAATTCAGTAGTATTATATGGTTTACTCCCGCTTTCTCCTCGTACAGTCATAAGTGATTGGAAAACTGATATAAAATGTGAAGACTGAAATTCACAGAAAAGTATAAGCTATACAATATATGAAGTAGAGCCATCTGTCGACCAAACATGTTGTGAAAAGTAAACACACAAATATATTGATAAAATGAAATCATGCTGGAAAGAGGTTCATAATTATTGGGGTATCTTATCAATGATTCTTCTCAACAAATGTCAATGAAACAACACCCCCTTTGACCTCATATAGATATATACATTCCCTAGTCCTTCATCTACTCTCATCCATGTAAAAGAGCTGAAGAGAGATACAAGTTTAACTTGAGAAATAACTAACTTAGGGTGTTATCGGGTCACACAAGAAGGGAAAAGAAGAAACGAATACATTCATAAAAACACAATATATAAGCTAGAAAGTATTCTTCCTTTTTTATTTCTTCAACGGCTGTCAGTAATTCTTAAGCGCGCTCCTTGCGCCTAAATAAAATTAGGGCGCTATGTACTCTTCTAGTCTCTCTTTTCTTCATACTAGTAAATACAATTCGAAAACGTTAACGTTAGGTTACATTCAAGATTAAATAACTAAGTTCACCTAATCCATGAGTCTAAATTGCTTAGTACCACACATGTAATAAAATAAGGATTTCTACCACATAAGAAATCCATTAAGTTGAATATTGACATCAATGTATGCTTGCCTCCAAATTAATCATTTATATTTTCAAAATCAAAGGCTCTAGGATTCAAAACACATTCCCTGTACAACTGTTTTACAAACCTCCTATCTTTAAGAGGAAGAATGTTGTTGCATGGATATAGAAACACATCCCCAAACTTACATAATATAAGAACATCGGCAATAAAAACGCACCTCTAAAATTGATTCAAGGGATTTGTGACCCGGGAAGATACGACGCATTCCTTTTGATATTTTATATAAGGTCAAACAAGTCTAGATTTATATAGTTTCGTCAATCAACATTTCTTGGATGTTATTCATAAATTAATAGGATACAAAACTATCTGCCTTTTTGCTTTCATTCATGAACTATTGAAGCGTGAATTATGATATTTTTTTTAATAAATATTCAAGACCACATTATGATAGATAACTTTTAACCCGTCAAAATCAATTTGTAATATGAACGAAAAACGATGAAAGACAAATTTATGATCGTACTAGAAAAAGAAAACATGTTTTCTTTTATCTTTTTTCAACTCTATATAATATGAATTTAAATTCATATGGTGTCCACATGGTCATTTCGTGAGAAATGAGTATCCCCACCACAGTCGTCCCATCTATGAAATACATATTTAATTCTAAACGGTGTCCATGAACAAATAATCATGATGGTGATATCTTCTTAAGATCACAAATATAGGCAAGTGCTACGTTTAGTTATTCTACTTATAGCCTAATTAATAGTAATAATAGATTGATGGCTGTCTGAGTTTAAATTGTTTTAGAGAGTGGCCCGAGAAGCCCGCGATGAAAACGGCGCCATGTTTAAAATTATATGTACGAAAGATGTAGATAAATTGTCAATATGTTAATAATGTAAAATAGTTGGAGAAAAAGCCAGACTGTTAAACCCACTTAAAGAGAGAGAGTTTGACGAGTGTGCTCGAAATAGAAGAAGAGACTACCTGCTTGTTACTAGTGGTGGTGGTGCTGCTGTTTTTGTACGTACGTAGAGGCAGCTAGTTTGGGCAAGGAAGGGAGAGTAAAAATCAAAAAAAAGAAGGGGAAAAGAAAAGAAGCCTAGTGCTCTGAACAAGATTGAGCCGTGAGTGTGATCGAAAAAGGAAAGAATCTCCGGGCAAGTTATTAAGGCGCCAAATTAGATGTCTACATTTAGGACTATCCAGGGAAATGACAGGAACTAACGGAAATAAACGGAACGGGAATGGTTCCTCACGGCTTCGATCGCGCCCTCCTCCAGATCCTACTGTTCTTCGACCTTCCATCAGCGTCTCCGTGAGTGGGCTGAGACAAGTGGTCTCCTGTCTCGAAAATGGAACGCAAGAGGTCGTAACTCTGGAGATCCTCTTCTCTTTCTTTGCTTATGAAGAACTTGTCTCCTTTTTCAGGTCCGGGAGTTTCTCTTGGATGAGTGCAACGTGATCTACGAATGTAAAACCTGTTTGAATATGTTTCGGAGCGTGGCGAACTTCGTTGCCCACAAACGATCCTATTGTGAGTCTCGTGCCCAAAATGTGAAGCACGTTTATCGCTCGGAAGATGACGACAACGAAGATATCTCTTGCAGTACCATGGCTTACATTGAGCCCGAATCAGTGGATACATTAGTACCTGAGCCCCATTGGGACATCAAAGACTACTCTCCCTCCCTTTCTCTCCTTAAAGAAGCTGGATTCATCAATGAAATCCAGAATCGCCCCCTCATAGCAAAGCTCAAACCAGATCTAAATACCATTATTAATAAACTCAAACGAAAAGCTTCCAATCCTCCTGTACGCAAGATCATTAATGCAAACTCTGATATTATGCTCAAAGAGCCAGTACTTCGTTTAGAGAGAATTAGTCAGACCACCTGTGCTATGTTTCAAGTAAGTCCTTGAATATGAGTGGCAATTGGAAGAACAATTTTCTAAAATAGTCACGCATAATGTATTTTCAGACCATATCTACAAAAGAGGAGGCCCAGAATCAAACAATGGGTGAAAAATATGTTGAAGTTCAAAAACTCTCCAAGCGTCCAATTGTAATAGTTGGCCCTGATAGTAAAATTATTTATCCAGATAAATCATTAAAATCTAGTATAAGAAAGGAATCTGTCAAAGAAAATTATAATGTTAAGAGGATCTACTCTTGTGTATTTTGTGATACAACCAGATCTAAAGTAAACTCCATCATTGCACACATTCATAGAGGTGAACATTTATTATTTGTTTTTTATGTTTTGTAGCTAGTGTTGAGTCAGTCCTTATTTGTTCCATCCAGTCTTCGGACCCGTCCTATCGGTCCTTCAGACTGTCAGTACTAGAACTGATTTAAAAAAAGAAATACAGTTACGTGACGTCTTAATATGTTTTAGAACTCAACTGGACGGGACTGCAGTCTTCAGTTCTAAACAAGGACTGATATAACACTACTTGTAGCTGCCCCGATATCTTTAAGATGCTCATTAAGAATTATAATTATATTAATAACATTTTATTTACTGTTTCAG
The DNA here is from genome assembly GCF_016086655.4 of Lepeophtheirus salmonis. NCBI lineage: Eukaryota > Metazoa > Arthropoda > Copepoda > Siphonostomatoida > Caligidae > Lepeophtheirus > Lepeophtheirus salmonis. Next base: position 3,429,842 of record NC_052135.2, on the reverse strand, counting down.
AGCATGGAAAATCGTTGAAACAAGCTGAAGAGTATCGGGACAAAATCAAGAATACCCTACATATTCGCACTCAGAGTGAGGTATGTTACTTGTTATTTGATGATTACTTATTTCAAAATTGAGGGTCGAACATCTTTTTTATGTAAAAATCACCGATAGGCTGTTGAATTGCCATTGAGGAAAAACCAACTCACTCAAAAATTGAAGAATAATCATTCGACTGTTGGTAAAAAGCCCGCTCTTGTCAAAACTCCATTATCATACACAAAGCGAATTAACTCTATTCATGATAAACGTGGTGGTAGTAAACTCAAGCATAAAGATGCATTAAAGGCCAAATCTTCTATTAAACAAACGCTTGTACATGACATAGACTCATCTGATGAAGATATAACTTTTCGTTACCGTGGTGATCAATCCAAGAATGGTCAAGAGGCACTACGCTTGAAGAGTGAATCCTTGTTTGTACAACCCAATATTGTTGATAAACGGCCATCCTCCAGTGATAATAAATTTAATCCTATTGATCTGTCCAAGAGTTATAATGTTGATTCTTCCAACGAACATAAAACGAAAATTATAGGGTTGTCATCATTAAGTGCTTCGACCGAGTTAGTTAATGGACAAAAGAATGTGACAAGCCCTGCATATCTACCTAATAGTAATAATGTTGAATTCCAATCAAAGTCCAATTGTTCTGATGGACTGGAATTAAAAGTAGATTACCTTCAAACCAAAAATGATTCTATTTTTCCTATCCAATGTCTAGTAGATGCTCAAACAATGCAAATTAATGACTGCAGCTCCAATATCCTCACTAAAAAGAAATATAAAAAATCCTTTTTAAAATTTAAGAAAACATCGCTCCGAAGTTTTGATTCATTAGTAGGAAAGAGGAAATGCTCACGAATATTGAAAAGGCAGATTGTGTCAACTAAAGTTCCTGTTAGATTTATATCGAAAAGAACCTATAAGAAGAAGAAAAAGATTTAATTTTTATGTAATAGAAATATAGTACATAATATAATAAGAAGCGGGAAAGTTTTTCTTTTACTTCGGATATACAAATATTAAAATGCAGATGGATTTATTGACGGATGTACTGAAAAAAAATAACTCATTTATTTCATTCTTATGACCCAATTAAAAAAGGATTATATTTTTGAAGTTGTTACTTGAGATGTTCAATATATATACTGTTACCAAATTGATTTTGTTGTGTCTTTTTTTACTCTTAATCTTGAATTGCGCCTCATAGTCCTCATTGAATTTTTTTAGGATATGGATTGTAAATACTGTACGAGGAAATTCTATTCTTATTTCTATTGGCGAAAACATCAGAAGTGTTGTGGAAGTAGGCTTAATGGTAAACACCAAAGCGTGGTTGATATCCTCAAAAACCAACCCGTTATTCTCTTGGACAAATTGGATTCCTCGAACTTGTCGTCGGCTCAGGCTCCTGGTAGACCTTCCCAAGAGAATATGCAATCATTCAGCATAACCAATATATCTTCTGTTATCAATCCTATTGACAAAATTGAATCAACTGAAGTGAATCACAACAGGTTTTCCATACCCGTTTGACATTCTATTGATGTTAATTTATATTGATGACAATATTTTGCCGCTCTGTTTAGGTATTTCATTCTGTTTTTGACTGTAACTATTTAATCGAAGGAATCCTCTATTGAATAGTTTTTAAAATTTATGTATGTACTATGGTTGATAATATTTTTATATATTTTAGCTAGACTTGTTTATAGATCGAATATTCCGTTTAATAATCATTTTGTATTGCCTAGTTCATTTAAAATTTCATTTTTTGTATAAATGGTTACTTATAATTATATGTATGAGGAATAAAGTGAACCGTTAATGGTTAAATCTCAGCCAATGCGAGGGAAGTAGGTGTATGACACTCCAAATTGTACTAAAATATTTCCAACTTCCATTATGACATATACGAGTGTTAGTGAGAACTTATTTTCAGTAAGTAAGTCCCGACATATTGATACAATAGTTGATTATAATATACAAATTCAATGCATCCTTAGGGATTAGGATGATAGGTTTTTAAATTTATGGCTAGTCTCTAGTTTAATAGGGAAATTGATACGACCAATCATAGTACCCTTAAATACTAATTAAACTAAGGTATATATATCTTATATATTGGGATTTTCACGGGAGCATGCGTGCGTTTCTGAGCATTTTTAGCTTCAAGAACATGAAGCTTAAGACTGATAAAATTTATGATATGAGATATGTTTTTTTGGGAAGCTGACTCAGAAAATTGAATAAAAATTTCAAATTCTTGACATGTTTTAGGAGATGCTATAGGAGGTATTTGAGCATGAGCCCCATGTCTCTTCAAAAATTTTTTTTCTCATATGAAAATTTGAACTCTTAACTTTCTCTGTGCAAAAATTTGAAAGTCTAGACGTGTCTAAAAGTATTATTTCGCCGAATAACAGAGGCAAGGTTTTTGGGGCGCGCATATTTAAACTATACAAACTTTGTAAAAATAAAAAATGGGCTATTGTTTTTTCCTAGAATTCAAATTCGAAATCTGAATGGAAAGTTCCCCACAGAAAACTTTTGTCATGTAAAGATACTTTTTTTTTTTAATCCGGGTTAAACACCATGCTCAGCGCAAAGTACGATAACTAATCTGATCGCGGGCCCTATTTACTAGGATGAGCGCCTTGAGACAATTTGCTGTGGTCTGAACATTACTAACCTTTTTATCAAAATCAAAAAAACTTTCCCATGTTTACTTAAGCTCAAAAGTTGAGCTTTCCTAGAAAGTGAATGGCGCAAAATGGCACCACCGAATTTCAATTTTTAAATACAGATTCTAAATCAGCACCAAATTTTAAAAAAAAACATAAAATCACAAGTTTTCATAAAAATGTACCATATTTGAAATTCCACTGATAATCCCTAATTATATATTATATAGACCTTGGATGATACTATCTTAAACCTTTCTCTTCGAAAAAAAATTAGATGTAGTTTTTCGTACTTTTAATGTAGAAATGATATTTTTAAGATTTTAAATAATTAAATTTATATAGTTTAGCTGATTCCGTATATGGGACCACTAAGAGAATATGATTAAAGAATAAAAAATTGTTTATCTATAATAGAGCATCTTCACGTGATGTCAGTATTGTTAATGTCAGGCATTCGGGGATCTAAACAACCAGTTTTTCTATGAATGAAAACTCTTTTTTTAATAGATATTAGTAAAAATAGTAAACTATTGAATGTAAAAATGGAACGAACAAATCAAAAGCCTCAAATCATAGTGATACCAAATATGTATTCCTAGTTTTAGTATATTTCAGTCACCAAAATGTGTTAAAAATATATGAATAGATCTTTATACAATATTATTTCCAGATTGTAGATAAAAAATAAATATACAATGGAAATAAATAATAAGATATTTTTCTCTAATTATCCTACTTTTCACGTCCCTAACCTTCGTCCTTTGATTTAATTCAAATATCTGTTTTTATCATTAACATCAAGTACTATTCAGATACAGATGCTAAGTAGTATTTCTCTTCTCCTTCCATTTCGCACAGATTCTATCTGTTGACAAATCTTCCACTTCTTGCTGTAGGCTTGTCTGGCTAACTGCTCCTGACGCATTGCTGGAAAATTCGTAAAAAATTAACTAAAAATAATAATTTAGCTTATAAATATACAATTTTAGAAAAAATTATTTTTTTGAATAACAGTGACACAAACCAATCAACAAAGTTGATAATCCTGAAGAGAAAAACGCGTGCAAGGAGAAGGGGTAGAACAGAAAGACTTATGGTATCATTGTTTAAAATACTGATGTGATTATCAGCTGCCTGTTTTATTATGATTTTTGAGGGTATAAAGAAAGTATTCATTAGCAAAATGTTTAATGAAGATATACTACGTATAATTGACTTAGACGTTTTTTATCCGTTACAGTAGATTTGAAAACATCACACTCCATGAAATTGTAATTCATTATGAACCATATTCTCAGAATAATAATTAATGAAACGATAAAGTAGAGTATTTCAAATTATATTTGAAGTTCCAAGTATAAAAAAAAGGCTTAAATTAAATATATTCTGCATACTAAAAAATAAACCATCATACATTTATGTTAAATATACAAAATTAAACAATTGTAATCATATAACTAATAATAACAATAAATTATAAATACAGAATATTGAAATAATATTTTCTTGTTCTGACATGAATTCAGTTAAGTATGTCATAATTTTAAGTTGTTAAACACAAGCCAGACGTGCAGTTTAATTAAAAAGATCATCACCCTTTCCCCAAAGTGGAAATTGCTATATACAATTGTGCACATGATAGATGACGGATGAGATTCAAATAATTATTAATAATAAAGTAAATGTCAAAATCATAAAATTAGACAATAAATATACTAATAAAAAAAAATGTTACAATTAAATCCATCGTAAAGATTTAGTGCAAAAGCTAATTATGTAGTAATGTCCGGCGATATTACTCCTTATTAAAGGAATTAAAAAAGATTTCCCTCGTTATTTATGCTTGTTTAACAACATACTATTATCATGAATGATACGCACAATTGTTAATTATAATGCTACAACCAATGTAACTACCCCCGTTGTTGTGACCATTTAAGCAGTTCTTTTTGCATTTTATGAGTTTTCTGAACACCATTTTTTGGGGTTTATCAACCATAGCTAATCCTTAAGTGATAAAAAAGTAATATTTATTAACTATGTAATATTGGAAAACCTAATGATCATACCCAAGTATTAAAGTGAAGAAACTAATGTCAGACAAACTAGTTGCAAACCACCCAAAGCTACTACTCCCGTTGTTGTGACCATTTAAGCACTTGTTTTTGCCATTTAATGAGTTGTGTATCATAATTCTTGATAGTTTTAGCTAAAAATAGAATTATATTTTACGATAAGAATTTAAAAAAAAATGAATACTTACTGATAGATGGTACAAAATTCAGAGTTCTATTTCGTAATTTGGTATGGATGCCTCTAAATATGCGGAAAATTATCTTAACTTCACAATTTACAATGGTGGTATTTCTATTAATGACATCATTACCAACATCCTCCATTAATTAATTATGGTTCTTTGGGAAGGGAAGAATTTATCCCTATATTTCTCCATAAATTTTTTGAACGTAGGATGATTAGCAATGGATAAGGTTATATTACATGCATTAATCATCTTTGTGAGATCAAAGTTAAAGTCTGACTTGATGTATTCATCGTTAACTTGATTTTATAGATGAATATATATACTTTTGTACTGAGATGAGGATAATGAGTCGTGTGTAATTCTAGACAGGGGACTAAAGGCACATTTATATCGATAAATCGAATAATAAAGGCGGGAATGATAACGTTCTTTATAGAAGAAGATGTATATTATTTAATCAATGATGCCATAAGTATTTCTTCTCTTCTCCTCGCACGCTTTTGTATTCTTACCAAAATTATCAACCTTACGGCAATCAAACGATAACGAGCCAAATACTGAAGGAAATAAAGGGTTTATAAAGAAATAGCTAGCCCAACAACCCTAGTTAATATCTTGCTGAAAAAAAAGCGTGCTCCATTTTACTTTCATTTCCCGATATCTCTAGTCTTTTATGAATTTTGAATTATGTAGGCAGAATGATGCAGCTACTGAATAGCTTCAAAGCGAAAAATAAATACTAAGGCCGTTAGGTGGTACGAGCACACGTAGAGTTTTTGTGTACCAAATACATTTGTTCGTCTATTTGTCTGTCTGTTTTAATGAAAGAAAATAATACATTTAGGCAATAACATGTTTGCCTGGAAAGAGGTTTAACCCATTTAAGCTATCCTGCACACAGACATACATATATATATTTATAAACTTGCAACCCGGGGTGGGGGTATGTACAGAAGTTTATTAAACCGATTACGATGACTGAAGTTTATTTTCATAATTATTAGAATGAAATATTATTAAAATCTGCTAAAGAATTAACTTTGATAACTATCAAAGACTAATGAATCCTACATCATAGCGTTTAATAAACATTTTCCTTTTCGACATTTTTCGTCCTCTTCTTGGATTATTCTTTATTTCAATCAACGGAATGATTAAAAACTGATATTTTTTCTCTCCTGAATTAGTGTAGAAAAAAGTTATTTTAATCATTTTTCCACTATCTTTCATCCAAGCAGATAATCATGTAATAATAAACAAATTTGTACAGTTACGATTTTCTCCAAATTGGCTGTTTAATGGATGCTAGATTTTGATTCAGCACAAAAAAATGAGTAAATTACAATTTTTACCAAATGCGTAATGGAGCAGTATATACTTGTACAATCGTTCGTTGTATCATATCATCGATTTTGGGTTTGATACTTTAATAATCATGATACAAAGTTATAATAACTTTGCTTTTTTGTTATTTTCATAACCGTGAAACAACCTTATAATAATTTAAGTATGATTGGGCAATGTTATTATTAAGTGGTCCCATGGTTATCAAAATAACGAATCTATTACTTATATTAATAACTATGAGTCAACGTAAATATAACGTTAATTTCTGGTAAAGTTCTAACTAACCTTTATTTAACTATATTATTTCGTTAATATTACGTTATGTGTTGGCTGGAATGAGCAGTACGCATTGGACGATGAGTCAAATAGATGTTTGGTTATTAACACTCCTTTAGGGCTCTTCAGATACAATGTCCTACCATATGGATTTGCGTCGGCTCCTACTATTGTGCAGGCCGCACAAGAGAAGCTTTTTGAGGGAATTTTAGGAGTGAAGATCTACATTGATGACGACCTCATCTTTTCAATAGATGAACACCTAAAGATGTTGGAGATTAGATTAGAGATAAAGATCATTAGACATTCACTTTGCGGGTTTAAGGGACTTTTAAAAAATAATCCACATCCACTTTAATTCCACATCATATTATATCATTTCATTTTACCATATTATTTCATTATAATTTGTCATATTGTTTTATTATACTTTATAATAATGTTTTATTATATTTTATCATGAGTCGACAATATTGTTGTTGTTTTTTTAGCCACTAGTCGAAACCAACCAAATTAATAAATAATGTCCGGCATGACTTGTCAGCGGATCCACGTTTCTAGTAACTCAATAGGATTTTAAACGATAACCATGAATAAAATAATTATGAAATGTGAAAAATCCAAGCTCAAACCAAAGATTATATCACAAGAAAATGATGTGATGTGGGTATTTAAATTTTTTGACGGCTAATTTTACTTCTTCTCAGTGTTTAAAATTCGAGATCTTCTGAATTTTTGATTGGATATCCAATCAATTTACAATTAGGATCTCAAACTATAAATACAACGAGGAACTCGGAATTTCGGTCCAAAAATTCAAATCACTCCGTCAATGTCTAATAAATATGGGAAATATTTGTATTACTGAATTCAAAGGAAAAAGTTACATTAATTAAACTGAATTATTGACCTCAGATCTATATATATATTTTTTTTCATTTGTTAACATATCTAGTAGTAAACAGTGGTTAATATATATGAATAATAATCCAATGCTTTTCAGTCGATTATATGCCATAACTTGGCCAGGATATGATATATTCGCTATAGGGACTTTTCAACTTTCGATACATCTTGTCTGTATATGCTAGTGTCGCAGTAAAACTCAATAGGATTTTAAACGATAATTATGAATGAATACATTATGATATATGAAAAATCCAACCTCAATGAAATGGTTTTATCCCAAGAAAATGATGCTTGCTTCATGTGGAAAGAGCTATTCAAAGAAAGATTTTTTTTTTTTTGAAATATTGAATTAATTAAAAAGCTACATTATAAGTTAGTTTGATATAATTTTTTGTAATTACTAATTGTTAGAATTGTTTTCATAATTAATTTAATATTTCTTAAGTCTGTATTGAAATATTGGCATTATTTTGTGAGCTTATATGAGGGATTATTTAATGTTATACGATGGAAAGTTTATATGACAAGAAAATGAAACCATGGAGTAATTTGAATTTTTCGATAGAAATTCAAATTCTTCCTTGTATTTAAAATTTAACATCTTGTCAGTTTTTGGCTCGATAGAGGGCGCTCTAGTGGCTATTTTTGTAAATCAGACATTTCTCTATGAATTATGTTACATACATGGTATGTCTCTAAATCAATTTCAAATGGCGCTTAATCTATGTTTTGTATTTATTTGATCCATTGCAAGTGGAGATGCTCCAAATGTTTCTTTGAACTCCTTCAAAAATACAGACAATATCCATAATGTTGTAGATGTTATCAACTGAGAGAGAAAATCAATTAGTAATTACAAATTGCCCATGAGCTATGTGTCTAATCCATTCATAATATGTAAGGCCATTATATTTGGGTTAGGTACAAAGTATGTGTACAAGTTTTTGCCATTTTTTGCTCCCAGCCCATGTTCACATTTGGTAAACATTTCTTTAAATCCCTCTTCTAATGAAGTAAGGAATTTTATAAACCCTCTCCCTCCCATCTGCATATGTACTTTGATTTCCCAAAAGAAGGCAATCAGTTTTAGGGAGGGAGTTTTAGTTTTAGGTGTTAATAATTCTAAAATTTAAAATTGAATATATATTAATAAATTTTGATTCTTTAAAAAAAAAAATGTTTTGAATTTTTTTATCCTTTTTCTATTTTTTTTTTTTTTTTTTTGTGTGGATTTTGATCTTTCTTTTTTATTATTTTTAAAAAGAGATTATTAAAATTTTTGTGACATAAAAATTGATAAAAAGGTCCTTGGCAAGATGTAAATTTATGATAAAAGACGGTTAAAGACCCTAATTAATGTAACTATGGAATTGTCATTAACATAATTTATATTCTAGTTGGGAATGAGGATATATAGAGTCGTCAGAATATAAAAATGTGAGGTATTTTGCCCCTACCATCTAGCTAATTTTGAATCTTTTTTAAGGTAAAAAATTAAACAATATCAGTTGAGCAACTTGCTCCTTCAAAGATGTAGAGCTTTCGACCCTATACATCTCAATGTATATTAATATTAGGGGTATATAGCTGGTATAGGTAAAATGATTCTGATCTGGATGATAAGAACTTGGTATGAGGATTGTTTGATGGTTATTATTTTGATAAAAAAATATACACTTTTGTTTAATTGTATTCGAGTTTTTGAAGAAATATTCTCTCATTGGGCATCTTAGACTATTATTTGAAGACCCAAGATATGTAAATTATGTCCAGCCAATAAATACTTAAACAACAAGATAAGACCGTTAAGATATTATTGGTCCAGCACAAACTTATATTTCGAATCTGTCTCTTTATATGTTGTAATGATATCCTTAGAGAAAAAGGCCTGAAATACTAAATATGTATGAATGTTCTTTGGTACAAATAATGGATTTAGTTCACCTGAGAGGTTTTGGTCTAGAGATTAACAGTTGACCAGAAACGTAACAAGGATTATATCTTTTGGATGTGCGTTTGTCATCGCCAATAAATATTGCACAAAATGATTTGACAGAATATTTTATTAAATTAAACTAATTGGTGCAATTTATGAAAATCAGTTAATTGCTTCAATTTCAAATATACAAAAACGATTTTTTCAATTCATTTTCATAATTTGAAAAATGTAAAATTCTTTGTACACTAATAACTCCACAAATAGTTATGCTAATGATCTAAGCTCTCCCATCTTTTGACACACTTCCTCCTCCCTTTCATTTCCCAACACGGCAAATGTACTGGGCCCACAATCTACTATAGTAAGTATTTTTTCGTTCATACGTGGGTAACGTCCACTGCAAGTCTTCTCCAATTCTTATCCACTGAAAGCTATCCCCTTCTCACTTCTTAGGTGCCGGGCCAATTGAATTATATTCATTAAATCTTTTCAACACTTCTTTGACTGTTTCCAACGGTACATTCCTACAGGTTTCCTTAGCAAAGTGTAATATTCACTCAGAACCTCGCTTAACAGTCCAAGTTTCTTCTTTTTACTAGCATCTCTGAAATTCCCGATACTACTAATTACTTATGACCTTTCTTTATGGTTGAGAGCCGAGAAGACAGTTGCTGAGTCCGTTTTGATCAAGACTTCCTTGGCTTTCCATTTAATAGCTATGTTCACACTCTTAACAACTGAGTTTAGTTCAGCTAAATTTATATGGGTCTTGTCGACCATTTCCATATCCATGCGCCATCTTCGACTATCTCTCCTTCCTTAAACAGCACTGTGACGTGGTTTATTGAGCTGGCATCACACCATACTTCAAGTATCCCGCCACTATTCACATTCCATTTCCCACCGACAGGGTCTACAATTCCTATTCTCTCAATTAAATCTCGTTATATCCCATCGGCGATCTCACCAACTTCTTCGTTCCATGGACCATTACCACACCCTCTCTTAACTACATTTACTGTTATCCTCATTAAGCCGGCAACAGGAAAAGGACATGCCAGTTTGCAACAGAAAAAGAGAATACTTGTCATCGGGTCACATTCTTCCCCTCACATTCACGTCCATTCCTACGGGTCTTATACGATTCAATTTACCATCCTTGCTTCTATAGCTCAAGCCCCAATACTTTCGCTTCGGATACATTCTCGCAGGGCTTGGCCTCCAGTCTTCTCCAATAACTCTATTGACGTCCATTGTGTCTAAATTAATGATGATGTCATCGAAGTAACGATCTGTAGAGTCTGACACAACCTTATCTGTTGAAAGGTAACACCGATTTTATTATCTGGAGGCACAATTGAGACCGAATCCTAAATTGGGTCCGTTCATATTGATTCGATTTATATCTTATTTGCATTTCTTTGCAGCAAATTTAATTACCCACAATTGACATATATGGGTCTCTTAAATCCAAAAAAGCATTATTAGGGGTAAATTGCCTTCATAAACGATTTTTTTCGCTGCAGACGTCTACATTTGCCTTACTGCATGGTACAAAGTCGTTTAATTATCTGAAGTCCAGTACGGGTCTCATTTTTCCTTTTATTACTTACTCTACGGGCATAATTGGTATGACTACACCACACGTACCTTGCTTGGTTCCAACCATCCATTTTCAATCTTTCAAATTCAAATCTTTTTATCTTTTTCTCGAACTTCTCGTTTGATTCTGGCTTAATTGATTACTGCCCCACCGTATTATATAACCTTGGCTTCTACTTCCAAATCAATTCTGCATTCCATTGCTTACCATTAAAAGCTACAGTATAATTGCTTCTGCACACTTCCTCCGACAATTGATTTATTTCTTGATTAGGACACGCCACTAGAGACACAACTCCTTTGTCCATGATCATAATATAGTTTGTTTAGAACACCGTTACCTAATACAACATTGACAACATCTACAAGTTTTCTGTACACTAAACACTTCCCAACTAAGTCTTTCCATCAACTTCCATCTTCACAGTCGACTCTCCCATATTATCTATGATGACACAATTAACTGCCAGTATCCTTTCTTCGTAGGACAAGGTTTATCTTTTAAAATATTTGTCTTGATAATTGTTGAATAGCACCTGCTATCTACTAGTCCCCAAAACCTCCTCACCTCTATTTTGTCTATTATCTTTAGGATTATAGCTCTGTTCGGTCGTTCTCGGACGTTGCTGGGGCTGCTTTGTTTCCCTCACTTGAAGAAAACCAGCAATTTATTCCACGTGCCCGATTCTTCCACAAATATATCCTCTCCGTATAATCCCTCCTCATTTGAGATCCTCCACAGTCAAAACACGATTCTTTTTTCGCTCTAGCCACAAATACCACCTCGGTCACTTCTTCCCGCTGCACATCCTACTTTGCTTAGCTCATAAGGGCTCTAGCCAGGTTGGCAAGCTTATTCTCTCCCATTTGTAAGGCCCCTGGTGTCGATCGTTAACTGGAAATGAATGTCTACTATACGAGGCTAGACGACTCCGACAGTCCTGCCAGTTTGATGAGATTTTTTATATCAGCTAGATATACTTCTATTTACTCTCCAGGACTCCAACGTTTGTTCATCAAAAGCTACGAATGGGCTGAGTGATGTAGCGGTCCTTAAGACTTTGTAAATACAATCTTTTTCTTATCCAGTTCGTCCAGTTGGTCATATACATTTAAGTTAGGATGTTCTTTCCTCTGAAGGATAGATAATCTAGATGAATGTGCCCCCATTCAGAGGCAGGGGAGGAAGGTGTGTATTCTGTTTTTGGCTTTGATCTATTCTCCTTGCATGTAGAGCAAGAATTTACGAAATTTTAAATGTCTACGTCAATTCTGGGCACCCAAGTAAAGCCCGAGCTACTGGATTCATCTTAAGTATGACTCAGTGGTTCAGGTAAAGCTCGTTCAAGAAGGTCTTTTGATGCAGGAGTGGAAGCACGAGCCTGACTCCACATAATAAAAGGGAATTTCTCAACGAAAAATCATTCCTCTTATGGGTAAACGCCTTTTCAGTAGAATTTTTCCAATATCCTTTGAGTAGTTCCCAGCCTGAGGGAAATTACCGAAAGTAGA